>NC_069499.1:1199099150-1199399150 GCF_027579735.1 Bombina bombina | reverse complement strand
TCAGCCGCGACTTTTCCATACCGCAGATCCCCCTACGCCATTTGCGTATCCTATCTTTTCAATGGGATCTTTCTAACGCTGGTATTTAGAGTCGTTTCTGAAGTGAGCGTTAGAGCTCTAACGACAAAATTCCAGCCGCCTGAAAATAGCAGGAGTTAAGAGCTTTCTGGCTAACGCCGGTTCATAAAGCTCTTAACTACTGTACCCTAAAGTACACTAACACCCATAAACTACCTATGTACCCCTAAACCGAAGTCCCCCCACATCGCCGCCACTCGATTAAATTTTTAACCCCTAATCTGCCGACCGCCACCTACGTTATACTTATGTACCCCTAATCTGCTGCCCCTAACCCCGCCGACCCCTGTATTACATTTATTAACCCCTAACCTGCCCCCCACAACGTCGCCGCCAGCTACTTAAAATAATTAACCCCTAATCTTCCGACCGCAAAGCGCAGCCACCTACGTTATCCTTATGTACCCCTAATCTGCTACCCCTAACACCGCCGACCCCTATATTATATTTATTAACCCCTAATCTGCCCCCCTCAACGTCGCCGACACCTGCCTACACTTATTAACCCCTAATCTGCCGAGCGGACCTGAGCGCTACTATAATAAAGTTATTAACCCCTAACCCGCCTCACTAACCCTATCATAAATAGTATTAACCCCTAATCTGCCCTCCCTAACATCGCCGACACCTAACTTCAATTATTAACCCCTAATCTGACGACCGGAGCTCACCGCTATTCTAATAAATGTATTAACCCCTAAAGCTAAGTCTAACCCTAACACTAACACCCCCCTAACTTAAATATAATTTACATCTAACGAAATAAATTAACTCTTATTAAATAACTTATTCCTATTTAAAGCTAAATACTTACCTGTAAAATAAATCCTAATATAGCTACAATATAAATTATAATTATATTATAGCTATTTTAGGATTAATATTTATTTTACAGGCAACTTGGTATTTATTTTAACTAGGTACAATAGCTATTAAATAGTTAAGAACTATTTAATAGTTACCTAGTTAAAAAAATAACAAATTTACCTGTAAAATAAATCCTAACCTAAGATATAATTAAACCTAACACTACCCTATCAATAAATTAATTAAATAAACTACCTACAATTACCTACAATTAACCTAACACTACACTATCAATAAATTAATTAAACACAATTGCTACAAATAAATACAATTAAATAAACTAGCTAAAGTACAAAAAATAAAAAAGAACTAAGTTACAAAAAATAAAAAAATATTTACAAACATAAGAAAAATATTACAACAATTTTAAACTAATTACACCTACTTTAAGCCCCCTAATAAAATAACAAAGCCCCCCAAAATAAAAAAATCCCTACCCTATTCTAAATTAAAAAAGTTACAAGCTCTTTTACCTTACCAGCCCTGAACAGGGCCCTTTGCGGGGCATGCCCCAAGAATTTCAGCTCTTTTGCCTGTAAAAAAAAACATACAATACCCCCCCCCAACATTACAACCCACCACCCACATACCCCTAATCTAACCCAAACCCCCCTTAAATAAACCTAACACTAAGCCCCTGAAGATCTTCCTACCTTGTCTTCACCATACCAGGTTCACCGATCCGTCCTGGCTCCAACATCTTCATCCAACCCAAGCGGGGGTTGGCGATCCATCATCCGGTGCTGAAGAGGTCCAGAAGAGGCTCCAAAGTCTTCCTCCTATCCGGCAAGAAGAGGACATCCGGACCGGCAAACATCTTCTCCAAGCGGCATCTTCAATCTTCTTCCATCCGGTGCGGAGCGGGTCCATCTTGAAGCAGGCGACGCGGATCCATCCTCTTCTTCCGTTGTCTCCCGACGAATGACGGTTCCTTTAAGGGACGTCATCCAAGATGGCGTCCCTCGAATTCCGATTGGCTGATAGGATTCTATCAGCCAATCGGAATTAAGGTAGGAATTTTCTGATTGGCTGATGGAATCAGCCAATCAGAATCAAGTTCAATCCGATTGGCTGATAGAATGCGAGCTCAATCTGATTGGCTGATTGGATCAGCCAATCGGATTGAACTTGATTCTGATTGGCTGATTCCATCAGCCAATCAGAAAATTCCTACCTTAATTCCGATTGGCTGATAGAATCCTATCAGCCAATCGGAATTCGAGGGACGCCATCTTGGATGACGTCCCTTAAAGGAACCGTCATTCGTCGGGAGACAACGGAAGAAGAGGATGGATCCGCGTCGCCTGCTTCAAGATGGACCCGCTCCGCACCGGATGGAAGAAGATTGAAGATGCCGCTTGGAGAAGATGTTTGCCGGTCCGGATGTCCTCTTCTTGCCGGATAGGAGGAAGACTTTGGAGCCTCTTCTGGACCTCTTCAGCACCGGATGATGGATCGCCAACCCCCGCTTGGGTTGGATGAAGATGTTGGAGCCAGGACGGATCGGTGAACCTGGTATGGTGAAGACAAGGTAGGAAGATCTTCAGGGGCTTAGTGTTAGGTTTATTTAAGGGGGGTTTGGGTTAGATTAGGGGTATGTGGGTGGTGGGTTGTAATGTTGGGGGGGGGGGTATTGTATTTATTCTTTTACAGGCAAAAGAGCTGAAATTCTTGGGGCATGCCCCGCAAAGGGCCCTGTTCAGGGCTGGTAAGGTAAAAGAGCTTGTAACTTTTTTAATTTAGAATAGGGTAGGGAATTTTTTATTTTGGGGGGCTTTGTTATTTTATTAGGGGGCTTAGAGTAGGTGTAATTAGTTTAAAATTGTTGTAATATTTTTCTTATGTTTGTAAATATTTTTTTATTTTTTGTAACTTAGTTCTTTTTTATTTTTTGTACTTTAGCTAGTTTATTTAATTGTATTTATTTGTAGCAATTGTGTTTAATTAATTTATTGATAGTGTAGTGTTAGGTTAATTGTAGGTAATTGTAGGTAGTTTATTTAATTAATTTATTGATAGGGTAGTGTTAGGTTTAATTATATCTTAGGTTAGGATTTATTTTACAGGTAAATTTGTTATTATTTTAACTAGGTAACTATTAAATAGTTCTTAACTATTTAATAGCTATTGTACCTGGTTAAAATAAATACAAAGTTACCTGTAAAATAAATATAAATCCTAAAATAGCTATAATATAATTATAATTTATATTGTAGCTATATTAGGATTTATTTTACAGGTAAGTATTTAGCTTTAAATAGGAATAAGTTATTTAATAAGAGTTAATTTATTTCGTTAGATGTAAATTATATTTAACTTAGGGGGGTGTTAGTGTTAGGGTTAGACTTAGCTTTAGGGGTTAATACATTTATTAGAGTAGCGGTGAGGTCCGCTCGGCAGATTAGGGGTTAATAATTGAAGGTAGGTGTCGGCGATGTTAGGGAGGGCAGATTAGGGGTTAATACTATTTATGATAGGGTTAGTGAGGCGGATTAGGGGTTAATAACTTTATTATAGTAGCGCTCAGGTCCGCTCGGCAGATTAGGGGTTAATAAGTGTAGGCAGGTGTCGGCGACGTTGAGGGGGGCAGATTAGGGGTTAATAAATAGAATATAGGGGTTGGCGATGTTAGGGCAGCAGATTAGGGGTACATAGGGATAACGTAGGTTGCGGCGGTTTACGGAGCGGCAGATTAGGGGTTAAAAAAAAATGCAGGTGTCAGCGATAGCGGGGGCGGCAGATTAGGGGTTAATAAGTGTAAGGTTAGGGGTGTGTAGACTCGGGGTACATGTTAGAGTGTTAGGTGCAGACGTAGGATGTGTTTCCCCATAGGAAACAATGGGGCTGCGTTAGGAGCTGAACGCTGCTTTTTTGCAGGTGTTAGGTTTTTTTTCAGCTCAAACAGCCCCATTGTTTCCTATGGGGATATCGTGCACGAGCACGTTTTTGAGGCCGGCCGCGTCCGTAAGCAACTCTGGTATCGAGAGTTGCATTTGCGGTAAAAATGCTCTACGCTCCTTTTTTGGAGCCTAACGCAGCATTTGTTTGAACTCTCGATACCAGAGTTAATTTTATGGTGCGGCCAGAAAAAAGCCCGCGGAGCGTTAACAGCCCTTTTACCGCCGAACTCCAAATCTAGGCCTAAATTATTGAATACGGCATATTTCTCCCCTGACCGTATATCTAGATGGAGTGATAATACATCATTAGGAGAATGCTCTAAATGTAGACAAGAAAGAGCAGATCTGTTCCACTGTGTGTGGAAGTGCCCGAAAGTTAGGCAGTTCTGGAACAAAGTTAACTATTGGTGTAACAAGGTTACGGGAGTCCAGATGGAATTTACACAGTTTGAGGTAATCTTTTTAGTCCACCATAGTAACATTAGATATGGAATTAACCACAAATTTCTGAATGCTATGATATTAGTGGGTAGAAATGTAATTTTCACTAATTGGAAGGGTAGGGGCGACCTAAAATTTTCGGAATTTATCCGAAAAGCTCAGCATCAAATAATATTAGACCAGTACAACATAAAAATTACCAACAATAAACAAATACGGCAATTTTTCAGTAAATGGAAAATGATGATCCTCTCCCTCCCCATAACCATTCAGAAACAAATAGTGATAATTTTTAAGAAATCGGAATGGTTTATACAGCAAATACAAACAGGAGAATTTCCAAGTACGTGGTCATTTGACTAGGCTGACGGCGTGAGGGGGGAATCAATTATTAATTACTGATTTACTGGATCATCTGTCTTTTTCCTTTCTTCCCTTTCCCCTCACCCTATTCTTTCCCCACCCTTCTCTTCCCTTATTTATTTATTTATTTATTTATTTTTTCCTGTCTCCATCCCTAGCTACCAGGTGGGTAGATGTTAGTCACAAGATAGATCCGTGATACTAAAACTAAATTGGTGGTGAGAACCCTAGCACTTTAGAGCTGAATATATACTGGAAATTGTGTAGTGAACTAATAATGTATCATACTAATGTATTAATACAAATTCAAAATACTCTACTTCCAATGGATGCCATTAATGGCAATCAGATTTTGTTTGCAGTTTTGAACCCTTCTTTTTCATTGTCTTTTTTTTATGTATGTAATATAAGATGTATGACACAGCTATGGTCAGGTAAAATGAGTACCTGCCATAGGAAATTTTCTTTTCTATTTTGTCATTGTTTGTCTTTAATTAAACCATGTATGTTACTAATTTCAATAAAATCTTTAAATAAAAATAAAATAAAAAATAAAAATACAGAGCTGGCATACCCAGGTAATAGCCATAAAAAAAAAAAAAAAAAAAAAAAAAAAGAGTGACAAGAGTTAATGAGAGGGTTAAGATCCTGCAGTAAAGAGCTAGGGTAAGTCCATTAATTTACATTTGCATTGATGTTTTCCACAAATGAGCAGTATAACAACAATCCCGTTCAGGAAGTCCATAGCAGCTACGCAGCTAGTTTCTAATGTCTAAAAGCTATGAGGCCAGGGGGTAAATATGAGAAACAGGCAAAAATAACAACATCGACCAGCCAACTTATATGCATGTGTACTAGCACTGAGAGCGTGACACTTCACGAGAAGGGCTATACTAATTTGAATTAGTTTCCCTTCCTGCCATATACTATCATCCCACTCCAGCCCTTGGCAGAACCAGTCTGTTTATTAGTCCATGGTGGACATCGTGTTTGGAGTGTTGTCCGGTTGTAGAATTGGGGCACAGCAAGGTGCTAGTTACAGATATATAGGGTCATAATTCATCTGAGCCGCAGCTTGTGGAGCTATAGAGTTGGGACTTCCTGATGCGTATAAAGCCTCTTGAGGTATGAGCTGCTGCCTCTAGACCGTGAATGATGTGGTTAGTTTTGTGCAACACCTTTGCTCTACCATCCATCCAGGCTCCCACAGTGGTCTGACAACTTAGCTGCGTTAGGGCAGCAGCCAGGCAACGGTCCGTCACTGAAGCTGCATTACCGGAATCCAAAATGGCCGATGTCAAGAGAGCCCCATCCGTATTCAGGTTGGTTGGTGAGATCTGTCGCGGCTCTATCAGGCAGGCAGGGGGGGGGGTTCTAGGAAGATCGTTATCTGGAGCACTTTCACTTCTAGCAAAAGTTCCCCCATAGATGTTACCAGGGAGTCAAACAGTGGTGTAAAAACTTCAATGAGGGAAGAGGAACTGTGCTCCATCTTGCTTGTCATCGCAATGAGCACAGTAGAAAAGCCTGCTGGTTTAATTTTACTTTCTTGCCTTCTCAGTAGCCAGGAGTTGAAACATCCTGATCCTGGTAGTTTCCTGGGCACATTTATTGCCAAAGGAGGTCTGGATGGCTTAAGATTCAGCCACAAATCTTTTAGATGCAGAGATTTTTCACAGAGCAATGTGAATCAGTGGCCATCTTGGTGAGCCGCCCACCGGAAGTCTCTATATGCAATATTTAATAATTTCACAATGCAGTAGGAATGCAACTTGAAGGGAAGGGAATATTAGCTCCTATTAGTTAATTTTAACTAGGGGTGTATATTAATGTTTTTTTCTTGTTTTTTCTTCTAGCTCTACTAGTACATCATATTTAGGTACAGGTATAATAGTAAAATACCTCTAGAAAGATGTAAGTTTAATTTAAAAAAAAAATAGAGCAATATATAAGAATGGGAATTATGGAGACATAACTTGTCCAAATGCTATATTTTGTTCGAATTAGGCATAAGATAATTTGTGTTTTAATATGACATCCCCTGAACGATATAGAAAACTTAAATTGTGATATAATGAACTGATTTAAATAATGTTATATATCTGTATAATGTCAGTTTAACATCTGGTATTTCTTATGTGTTTTCTCTTCCAGATCCCAATTTTAATTTTAGAGGTAAACCTATTCTAATAACGTCATCCTTTAAAAAAGTAACTAGATGAATGAAAAATGCATTCTTTTGGCAGTCGGAAGGGGAGGAGCTAGCAGCAGGCTGCGTGCTAGCACAGTGCTCTGATGTGAAGGGCAATTTCTGATCATACCCCACCTGCGTTTGTTCCTTGGCCAGTGAGATACACCTGGCTTGGAACCCACTAAGCAGAGGCCGACAAATACTTTTGCAGATTGACTCCGGTGCAGAGTCACGACGCCGGGAAGGCGTTCTTGCTACCAGCACAACCATAGCACGCTCTAAATCTGAAGACGCTGATTCGCAGTATACTTATCTGTGGGCCCAGGAAAAGAGTGGAGTCCAGTCTGCGGTGGCTGAGGCGGCGTTCACGGAGGTGTCCGGGAGCTGCGGCCCTTTTCATCCTACTGCGTCTGGCAACTACCCTGTGGATCCTGTACCTGAGTTGGCTCTGTTGTGGTGGTTACGTCGCACAGGAAGTGCGTACCTGCATGCCGGAACCACCGGAGGAGCTAGTGTAACCAGCCGGCGAGCGGACATTGAGGACAACGGAGCGACCCTGGTTGCTGGGGCATGGTTTGTACTGCCCGGTCCGGTAAGACTACTGGTAGATACTTGTATCAGAACTTTGCAAGCCGTATTTAAAACACTTACAGTCAGGAGTCTTTGGACTTAAGGGGCGTAATTGCTCCCTAAACTGGAGTTAAATTAGGCCTGCTCTCTCTTCTAGTTGGGTCCTAATCGGAACTATTAAACTAATTGCATCGGGGACTTTGAGAAACAAAGCGGAGATTTCTCGAAAATAAGAGTTTTTTGCCCCTAATATAGAAAATTCGATGTTTGTGCCTATTTAAGGAGTCCTGGGAACATACTTTATGTATAAAATGACATTAAGAAAAGTTATTTCATTCAGAATCTGGGCATAACATTCAAGGTGTTATCGAAAATACATCTAAGACTCTAAAAGAAATAGAACTGTTAAAGGAATTCCCTGGTTCTGCTTGAACAACCCTCTATTGTTTGTTTGTTATAGGAGCTGTGATATCCTGATTATAACTTTAGATCTGCATAAGGTTTGATGCAGGATATACTGAATACGCTAATATATGTCAACATTACTATTTAATCTATCTGAGGTTAATAGGTGTAACTGATTAAGCTAAGTGTGGCTAGCAACATTGGTTAAAATATAAGCAGGCTTAGCTGCTAATAAGAGGTTCAATATAAGATCTTCCTTTAGCAAACTGTCCTGAAAAATCATGGGGTAACATAAATAGTAAATATATCTCCTGAGGTACCTCCTCTCATACTATAGTTTAAATTTCAAATCCCCCTTTAAAAAAGGGAAGAGGTTTGGAGAAGAAAAGGTAGAAAAGGTTATCCCCAAAGCATATAATATAGAGAGAAAGGAAAGTTGAGAATTTATGAGTTGTATATAGATCTATTCTTCGCCTTACCAATCTATACATAAAGATTATACGTAAATCATGACTATATTATATATTATTGGTTTCTGATAAAAAGGAATCAAGAGGAAACAGATAGTTAGCTAGCAAGGCTTCTTGATATTTCAATTTCACTATATTTGATATATAAAGCGGTTTAGATCTGAATTGTAAAGTGACTGAGCTGCACTGGAAATAAGTATTTTGAGCTAAATAATGAACAGTTCTTACGTGGTATGCTCACTATCCTTTGTGTGTTTGTTTTCTTTTTCTTTTTTTTTTTTGGTAAAGTGACCACTTTTTTGCTCACGTTTCCTTTCTTCTTGTGTTTTTTTTCTTCTTCTTTTCCTTCATCCCATTTTTTGAAAAAATTTTTTCATGGATATGATGTTTAACATATGTATTGTATGATGTTTTGTTGATTCATGATGGTTATGTATTGAAATATGCACACCAAGATTTTTTGATCCACGGTTTATGTATATATAGACACATCACAACACATTTATTGTGTCTAATTTATTCCAGCAGGTTTGAAGGCTGGTCTGATATTTTTAAACTTTCTTAGAAACCGTAGGTTTCCGCCTATAACTAAAGGTGCTCCGGTACCCTTAGCACTAACAAATACGGCTAGGACTAAGTTCTCAGCCAGATTTTGTAGTAATCACGATTCACTCTTTCACTGTATATATGGAAAGATACATATCACACTCTAAACCCTCCTCACCAAGCATGCCACCTAAAACTAAAGATAAAAAAGTCAAGCCCAGTGAAAGTAGTTCAGACACACAAAGTCCAAATGATATAGCTGTGAGCCCTTTAGAAAACACTTCGCTAATTCAACAGATATCTGAGCTAGTCATCCCTCAATTTGATGCTTTAAAACTAGAAATGGCAACAATTACCAACGAAATAAAGCAGTTTGCAACCCGTATGAATGAAGTTGAATCGAGAGTCTCAGATCTAGAAGATAGAGCAGTAACTCAGGATCAGATGACTAACTCACATGAGCTTAGACTTCTTTCATTACAAGCTAAATTAGAAGAAATTGAGGATAGGGCACGGCGCAACAACCTGAGGGTTGTTGGGCTCCCAGAATCGACAGAGTTTCACGATCTGATAAATTTTGCTGCTACACAACTCCCCAAATTACTTGGTAGCAATATTGAAAATATAAGAATCCCGATTGAGAGAGCACACAGATTGGGCTCTCCTAGAGGGAGTTTAGATGCGCAGGCAAGACCACGAGCAGTAATCATTAAATTTCTGAATTACCAAGACAAATTTCATATCCTCAGATTATATCGTAAAAATAACAACTTTATGATTGGCTCCCATAAAATCTTAATATTTCAGGACTTTTCAATAGAAACTCAAAATAGGCGCAGGGAAATGGCTCCTTATTGTTCTAAAATGATAAAAGCTAATTTAAAAGCAAGACTAGTATATCCTGCTAAGGTGATCCTGGAAAAAGATGGCGAATCTCACACCTTTACAAAGCCAGAAGAGATTAAAAGATTTTGCCAGAGTATAGGCTTACAATAAAGTAATCTAGCTAGGAGAAGGGGTCCATAAAGAAAGGAACGAGAATGAGGAAGCAAGAAGGAACGAATAGCTTGGTTGTGCTGGGGAACGATACAGGCATAAGAATGCTCAAACACAGAAAGCAAATTTTAATAATAAGTAACTGGGTGGGAAGCAACGTAGAAGAGATTAGCAACATAGTAGATCTGAGGAGAGGGAACGGGGTGGGGGGGTACCCCCCCCCCCTTTTCTTCTTTTTTTTTTCTCTTTTTTTTTTCTTTGTTAGATGGGTAAGTTGAAATTAGTATCCTGGAATGTTGGAGGGATTTCATGCCCCAGCAAAAGGAAACTGACTATTAAACATCTTGGACCCCAAAAGCCAGATATAGCATTTATCCAGGAGACCCATCTCAGACCAAAAGAAGCGGTTAAACTTAGATCTAAATGGGTGGGGGAGGTTTTATATACCCCATATGATAAAGCAAAGAGAGGCCTCGCTATTTTAATTCCCAAACAATTGGACTGTAAAATTATTACAGTAGATAACGATTCTAATGGGAGATATCAGATTTTGGAGATTGAAGTGAACGGTTCTAACTTCCTTTTTTGTAACATATATGGTCCCAATTTGATTGATAAAGGATTTTGGGAAGACATAAGTTTAAAACTATTTTTACACACTGGGAAAAATGTAGTTGTTGTAGGAGACTTCAATATGGCTTTCTCGCATATCCTAGACAGATCTAAGACCAGATTCTTCCCGAGAAAGGCCAAGGAAGCTGATATCCTACAAAAGTTTAGTAAGAAATTAGCTTTATATGATATATGGCGGGGACAAAACCCGGATCGTCGTGAATATACGTGTAGTTTACGTGCTCACTCCTCTTTCTCCAGAATAGATTATTTTTTAATCTCTAAGCATATGGCTAAAATGCAAATCCGGGCAGATATTGGTGAGATTGTGGTTTCTGACCACGCTATTATCATACTAGAGATCGGAATAAGTGATAAGAGCAGGCTGAATAACAACAGGATGTACTTCCCTCAACACCTGTATCACAATCTGCATTTTAAAAAATGGCTTAAGAACAGATGGTATCAATTTCGGGCCGAGAATAAAGATTATATAAATAGACCAGAAATCCTCTGGGAAACTGCGAAAGCGGTTTTCAGGGGAGAGATAAAGGCATATTTGGTTAGGATGCGAACAATTTGGGGGAAAAGGGAGGAGCAACTCGCGAACACCTTAAGTAACAACTATAGGAAATATTTAAGTAACCCTCTGCCAGAACAGTGGCTCAAATATAAAGAGAGCAAAGCACTTTATGATCTCTTCCTGAAACAAAATCTGATTTCAGATGAACTTAAATTGAAGGCTATATATTCAGGCGCTCAAGGCACGTCAGCTAAATATCTAGCTAGAATAGTTAAGATCAGACAACAGAAGAATCTTATTACTGCAATTAAATTTAGGAATACCAGGATTACGGATTCTGCAGGAATTAGGGAAGCATTCTTTCAGACCTTTCAAGAACTATATGCAGCTAAACAGATAGATATATCATCGAAGCAACAATTCTGGCAAGGGCTAACTATACCTCAAATCACGAGAGAGGACCTACAAAGACTGAATGATCCTATTTCTCTGGAAGAAGTCATTAACTCTATTAAAAAGTTAAAAATCGGGAAAGCTCCCGGGCCAGACTCCCTCCCAGCAGAATTCTATAAACTACTTCTTGATCAAGTTCCGAAGGTGCTGGTCCAACTTTATAATAATTATTATATTCAGAACAAGCCACAGTCGTGTTTGTTCGCGGCATCTAACATAGTTTTGGTTCCAAAGAAAGATAAAGATCTTGAACTGCCCGCCTCCTACAGGCCTATCTCACTTTTGAATCAAGACTATAAAATTCTTACTCACATTCTTGCTAACAGATTAAAAGCCCCATTAGGTTATCTGGTGCACCAAGATCAGACCGGTTTTATGACAGGAAGGAATCCTGTCAAGAACCTGAGGAAAGTACAATTGGTTCTGGATTTTTTTTGGAACAAAGTGGAAAGACAGAGATCGTATCTTAAGCCAGACCTTGCTATTCTCACGATCGACGCAGAGAATTCCATTATATGGGATCACTTAATAACAGCCCTAGGGAAATTCGGTATCGCTGGTCACTTTCAACAATTTATATCACAGCTTTGAAAGGCACCAACCTCTACAATTATAGTAAACGAGGAAGCAACAGAAAAGGTTATTCTCGGATGCGGTACGCGGCAAGGATGCCCGCTTTCGCCGTTTTTATTTAATCTGTCCCTTGAACCTCTGGCAGTGTATTTAAGGGAGGAATTACATGGTATTCTGGTAGGGAAGCATAAGTTAGTTCTGTCGCTATACGCAGATGACCTCCTTCTCTTTCTTAGTAACACAAAGGACTCAATCCCCCGTCTTCTGGAATTATTTAATCTGTTTAGCTCCTTTTCAGGATATAAAATAAATTATGGAAAATCTGAGATTATGTGGATTCGTAAACCTATAGGTCAGAGCCGGCACCCATTTAGAGAATCGACACAAATTACCTATCTAGGAATCAAGTTAACCAGGGACCCCAACCGCTGGTACGATCTCAATCTCAAACAATGTATTAAGGGACTATTGCTTAAACTACAGAGCTGGAGCAATCTCCCCATTTCGCTTACAGCCCGAATAATGTTAATCAAAGTAGTCCTACTCCCTAAAATTTTATATTTCTTACAGAACCTCCCCCTGTTGCTATATAAAAAAGACTGTGTTCTCCTTAATAGATCCTTTAACCAATTTATCTGGCAAGGTAAAAAACCACGTATATCATTTCATAAGTTAACTCTGCCTAGAGCTTTTGGTGGAATGGCTTGTCCCAACTTAAAGTTTTATAACTATGCAGCAGTTGTGAAATTTGCTTTGGACTGGATTACTGAAAAAAATCTGGTTACATTTTATGACTTGGAGTCGACAGTGATAAAACCGTTTAATCTTAAGGCGATTCTCCATCACCCAGCAGGCAAGCTTCCAGACCCAGTTAACTATCTTCACACCTTTAAGTATATTGTACAGGCTTGGCAGAAAATATGCAAGGAACTGGGAACTGATTTCCGAAAATCAGAATTTCTACCTTTATGTGGTAATCCTAGCTTCCCAGCAGCTCATAACTCATCGATATTTGAGTTATGGGCTAATCGAGGAGTTAAATATGTGATCCAGTTATGTGAGGGGAGCAATCTCTGGCTTCATTCTTTTGAAACTATAACACAGCAGTTCGGTATTCCAAGGTCTATTTTCTCTGCTTACTTACAAACTAGGCACTGGGTAGAAAATTTAAGGCAAGAATCTGGGGTGGAGATCGATAGCAAAAAGTTACAGAACGTTATTACGCAATATAGTGAGGGGGTGAATTCTATTTCCATAACTTATGGCGTAATTATGAAATTTCTGGGTCAGAAAAATATTACTGAAATAGCATCAAAATGGGTTAAAGAAAAAATGGAGGTCGAGAGTGTGACCCTCTCACAGAGTATTACCCTTGCTGCTGGGGCGACTTGAATGCACTCTTGGAAGGAATCCCACATGAAACTATTAAATAGGGCGTACCTAACGCCCACCAGACTGGCAAAATGGAGTCCAGAGAATAAGAACTGCCCCAAATGCTGTAAAGAACAGACAGACCTCTTGCACTCCTTTTGGGAGTGCCCCAAAATATTTCAATTTTGGCAAAAGATAAATTTCTGGATAGGTAAATTAATGGGGGTAAAATTCAATCTTAGCCCACACCAAATAATGTTTCTATGCAAACTTTCGCCCATTATACCCAACAATAGATTTATAAATCTATTAATCCTGACGGCCCGCAATATAATATTAAAAAGATGGAAAAACCATATTCCACCTAAGTTTATAGACTTCTTAAAAGAAGTACAACATCAAATGGTGATGGAACAGTGCCAGGTAAAAGTCAATAACCCAAAAATGATCACCAGATTTTTCAGCAAATGGAAGAGATATATCTGTTCACTTCCCTTAGAGATGCAGAGGCAAGCAGTGAATCATTTCAAGCCCTCATTCTGGGTCCAGCGCCAAATAGAGCTGGATCTCCTACCTAGAGTATGGTTCGATTAATAACCTTTGTAAGAGTCTGATACATATTTTTCCCCAGATCCATAGTACTCATCCAATGTTCATGTAGCCTTGATATAATTTTTTTTTTTTCCTCCTTTTTCCGTCCCCCTCCCTTTCTTCCCCTCCTCCTCAGATCAAGGCTAAATAGACCAATCTTAGGACTTTAGGCTATGGTAATAAGATCAAATTTCAATGTATCCTTCGTAGTATCTAATAGATCTAAGTTGTTGAAAATAGTAATTTACTGTCACTTGCCACACTTATAGAGGTCACACGTGGAACAGATAAGAGGGTATAGACTAACAAAGATGCTTACAGATCAGACAGTGGTGTTTATACTAAGAATTGAGTCATCATACGGACAGGATGTATAACTGATATCTCTGTAGTTAAAACATGCATACACACAAGAAGTCTTTTCTGGTTAGATAGAAGTCTTAGTGAAGGTAATTGCTTGCACTTTTTTTGCAATGGAACTTGTCTGCTTTTTACTAGTCTTCCATTGTCCCTTTTAGACTAAATATATGTGCTTTACTAAGAGCTGAGTTACTAATATGGATAGAATGTACAATTGATTTTGATAGTTAAAACAGGTAATTACACAAGATGGTATTTTGTTTCTTGTCTTTCTTTCTTTTTTCTTAGATAAGAACTATCAGTGAATGTAACTGGCTGTACCATGTTAAATGTTGGAAACTGTCTGCATTTGATCATGTGAATTACAGGAGCTGCGTCTCCTAAACAAATGTAACATAATTTATTTTCTTTTTGAATAATAATAAAAAAAAGTAACTAACTTTATATTGAGATGCTTCAGGTTATATATTATGATCATATTCATTATGATGTCCTAGAATTACTTTTTAGCTCCGCCCCTTAAAATACCACATTTATTTCTCTTCTATGTATTTAGTGGTCCATTAGAGACCACTACTCCTCATTTGGGTTAACTATTTTATTAATATCCTCTTCTATTTTTGGGGTTAATTAAATACAAAATTATTGAAAAATGTTAGGTTCTTATCTCTTAAATAAACAAGCATTTTTCTATTGTATTTTGATATATATTTTTCTGTATATGAATGCTATGTTCTATATTGTCGGCATATTATCTATTACAATTGTATTGATAATTATCGTATCACACTCTGTATTCTTGATATGCACATTTCTATATGTGAATGTTATGTTTTATATTGAAAATCTCAATAAAAATTATTGTAAAAAAAAAAAAAATAGTTAAGAACTATTTAATAGCTAAAATAGTTAAAATAATTACAAAATTACCTGTAAAATAAATCCTAACCTAAGTTACAATTAAACCTAACACTACACGATCAATAAATTAATTAAATAAAATACCTACAATTATCTACAATTAAACCTAACACTACACTATCAATAAATTAATTAAATACAATATCTACAAATAAATACAATGAAATAAACTAACTAAAGTACAAAAAATAAAAAAGAACTAAGTTACAAAAAATAAAAAAATATTTACAAACATTAGAAAAATATTACAACAATTTTAAACTAATTACACCTACTCTAAGCCCCCTAATAAAATAACATGCCCCAAAGAATTCAGCTCTTTTGCCTGTAAAAAAAAACACATACAATACCCCCCCCAACATTACAACCCACCACCCACATACCCCTAATCTAACCCAAACCCCCCTTAAATAAACCTAACACTAAGCCCCGGAAGATCTTCCTACCTTATCTTCGCCATACCAGGTTCACCGATCCGTCCTCGGAAGTCTTGATCCAAGCCTTGGAAGTATTGATCCAAGCCCAAGCGGGGGGCTGAAGAGTGACGTCCATCCTCGGTCTGAAGTCTGGATCCAAGCGGCGGCTGAAGAACTCCATCATCGGGCTGAAGTCGGAAGTCCATCATCGGGATGAAGTCTTCTATCAAGCCGCATCTTCAATCTTCTTTCTTCTGGAGCGGAGCGGAGTGGAGCCATCTTCTTTCCAACCGACGCGGATGCAACCTCTTCAACCGACGCCTACTCGCCGAATGACGGTTCCTTTAAATGACGTCATCCAAGATGGCGTCCCTCGAATTCCGATTGGCTGATAGGATTCTATCAGCCAATCGGAATTAAGGTAGGAATATTCTGATTGGCTGATAGAATCAGCCAATCAGAATCAAGTTCAATCCGATTGGCTGATCCAATCAGCCAATCAGATTGAGCTCGCATTCTGTTGGCTGTTCTGATCAGCCAATAGAATGCGAGTTCAATCTGATTGGCTGATTGGATCAGCCAATCGGATTGAACTTGATTCTGATTAATTCCGATTGGCTGATAGAATCCTAGAACCGTCATTCGGCGAGTAGGCGTCGGTTGAAGAGGTTGGATCCGCGTCGGTTGGAAAGAAGATGGCTCCGCTCCGCTCCAGAAGAAAGAAGATTGAAGATGCGGCTTGATAGAAGACTTCATCCCGATGATGGACTTCCGACTTCAGCCCGATGATGGAGTTCTTCAGCCGCCGCTTGGATCCAGACTTCAGCCCGAGGATGGACGTCACTCATCAGCCCCCCGCTTGGGCTTGGATCAACACTTCCGAGGCTTGGATCAAGACTTCCGAGGACGGATCGATTAACCTGGTATGGTGAAGATAAGGTAGGAAGATCTTCAGGGGCTTAGTGTTAGGTTTATTTAAGGGGGGTTTGGGTTAGATTAGGGGTATGTGGGTGGTGGGTTGTAATGTTGGGGGGGTATTGTATGTGGTTTTTTTACAGGCAAAAGAGCTGAATTCTTTGGGGCATGCCCTGCAAAGGGCCCTGTTCAGGGCTGGTAGGGTAAAAGAGCTTTGAACTTTTTTAATTTAGAATAGGGTAGGGCATTTTTTTTATTTTGGGGGGCTTTGTTATTTTATTAGGGGGCTTAGAGTAGGTGTAATTAGTTTAAAATTGTTGTAATATTTTTCTAATGTTTGTAAATATTTTTTTATTTTTTGTAACTTAGTTCTTTTTTATTTTTTGTACTGTAGTTAGTTTATTTCATTGTAGTTATTTGTAGGTATTGTATTTAAATAATTTATTGATAGTGTAGTGTTAGGTTTAATTGTAGATAATTGTAGGTATTTTATTTAATTAATGTAATGATAGTGTAGTGTTAGGTTTAATTGTAACTTAGGTTAGGATTTATTTTACAGGTAATTTTGTAATTATTTTAACTAGGTAACTATTAAATAGTTCTTAACTATTTAATAGCTATTGTACCTGGTTAATATAATTACAAAGTTGCCTGTAAAATAAATATTAATCCTAAAATAGCTACAATATAATTATAATTTATATTGTAGCTATATTAGGGTTTATTTTACAGGTAAGTATTTAGCTTTAAATAGGAATAAGTTATTTAATAATAGTTAATTTATTTTGTTAGATAAAAATTATATTTAATTTAGGGGGGTGTTAGGGTTAGGGTTAGAATTAGCTTTAGGGGTTAATACATTTATTAGAATAGCGGTGAGCTCCAGTCGGCAGATTAGGGGTTAATGTTTGAAGTTAGGTGTCGGCGATGTTAGGGAGGGCAGATTAGGGGTTAATACTATTTATTATAGGGTTATTGAGGCGGGAGTGAGGCGGATTAGGGGTTAATAACTTTATTATAATAGTGGCGCGGTCCTGTCGGCAGATTAGGGGTTAATAAGTGTAGGCAGGTGGAGGCGACGTTGTGGGGGGCAGATTAGGGGTTAATTAATATAATATAGGGGTCGGCAGTGTTAGGGGCAGCAAATTAGGGGTACATAGGGATAATCTAAGTAGCGGCGGTTTACGGAGCGGCAGATTAGGGGTTAAAAAAAATATGCAGGGGTCAGCGATAGCGGGGGCGGCAGATTAGAGGTTAATAAGTGTAAGGCTAGGGGTGTGTAGACTTGAGGTACATGTTAGGGTGTTAGGTGCAGACGTAGGAAGTGTTTCCCCATAGAAAACAATGGGGCTGCGTTAGGAGCTGAACGCGGCTTTTTTGCAGGTGTTTTTTTTCAGCTCAAACAGCCCCATTGTTTTCTATGGGGGAATCGTGCACGAGCACGTTTTTGAAGCTGGCCGCATCCGTAAGCACTGCTGGTATCGAGAGTTGCAGTGGCATTAAATTATGCTCTACGCTCTTTTTTTGGAGCCTAACGCACTGAAAACCCAGCCATTCTGTGAACTCTAAATACCAGCGGCATTTAAAAGGTGCGGACAGAAAAAAGCACGCGTAGCTAACGCACCCCTTTGGCCGCAGAACTCTAAATCTAGGCGTTTGATGTTTTGATGAAGGGTCTTATTTTTGTACTTGTTTTAGACAGACTTTAAAACAAACCCATTACTTTACAATGGCATACATCAAGGTGTTATGTTTACAACAATATATTGAGATATATATCTTTTTTATAACTAAAAGAGTCCATTTTGCTTGTAGTTAAAGGGACATGCAACCCACATTTTTTATTGGATGATTCTAATAGAGCATACAGTTTTATACAACTTTGAAATTTTCTTCTATTATCTAATTTGATTCATTCTCTTGGTATCATTTTTTTGGGGAAAAAAAACAAGTGAGAAAAGGTGCATCCTAGTTCAGATAAGTGACATCAGGCTGGGAAGACAAATCAGCTAGCTTCACAATATGTGCAATTAACTCACCAGTGATATCTCGGCCCTATGGCCATTTCATGAGGTGTAACTATACATCAAACCCAGAGAGTGTTTTAAACAAGCATAATCCAAATCCAAACAGATCCTTATTGAAAGTTGCGTCATAGCTCATACCTCTATACATCATAACAAGCCATCTTGCCCATGAAAATAATGTATGTTAAAATACTAAAATTAGTAGCCAACCCTTAATTAATTGTAACACCTTCTTAAAAGAATGGACCCACCAATATGATTGTATAATAATCACAAACAAAAATTAGCACTTAACACTCTTTGGCATCTACTTATCAAGCCGTCAACTTACTTGCATTCAACGGCCCCAATACGCTCGCCTAAGATCGCCTAACTTCGCTGCCACGGACCTGAATACGTTCTCCAAGGTTACCAAAAAAGCTGTCAAAAAGCCGCGCACCAAGTATGGGGTGATGAGCAGCGGATTGTTGTTAACTGACAGTCATCGATCTCGCTGCTCTTCGGCTTTTTCCCAGCTTTATTGGTATACTGTCACCAAACACCCACACTATACTACACTGTTTTACCCCTATCCCGCTGCTCACGGATCCCGCCGCAACTAAATAAATTTATTAACCCCTAAACTGCCGCTCCTGGAGCCCACTGCCACTCTAATAAACTTATTAACCCCTATCCTGCTGCTCCCGGAGCCCACCACCACTCTAATAAACATATTAACCCCTATCCTGCTGCTCCTGGAGCCCACCGCCACCTACATTATGTTATTAACCCCTAATCTGCCGCCCTCTACACCGCCGCCACTGACATTATACTTATTAACCCCTAATCTGCCGTCCCTAACGTCGCTGCCACTATATAAAATTTATTAGCCCCTAAACCTAAATCTAACCCTAACACCCCTAACTTAAATATAATTAAAATAAATCTAAATAAAACCTACTATTAATAACTAAATAATTCCTATTTAAAACTAAATACTTACCTATAAAATAAACCCTAAAATAGCTACAATATAACTAATAGTTACATTGTAGCTATCTTACGCCTAGATTTAGAGTTTGGCGTTAGCCGTTAAAAGCAGCGTTAAGGGCTCCTAACGCTACTTTTTAGCGCCCGCTGGTATTTAGAGTCAGCCAGGGTCTAACGCTCACTTCCAAGCCGAGACTTTTCCATACCGCAGATCCCCTTACGCCAATTGTGTATCCTATCTTTTCAATGGGATCTTCCTAACGCTGGTATTTAGAGTCTTGGCTGAAGTGAGCATTAGACCCTCTACCGACAAGACTCCATCCGCAGAAAAAAGTCAGTAGTTAAGAGCTTTATGGGCTAACGCCGGTTTATAAAGCTCTTAACTACTGTGCTCTAAAGTACACTAACACCCATAAACTACCTATGTACCCCTAAACCGAGGCCCCCCCACATTGCTGCCACTATAATACATTTTTTTAACCCCTAAACCTATTTAAAACTAAATACTTACCTGTAAACTAAACCCTAATATAGCTACAATATAACAAATAATTATATTGTAGCTATTTTAGGATTTATATTTATTTTACAGGCAACTTTGTATTTATTTTAACTAGGTACAATAGCTATTAAATAGTTATTTACTATTTAATAGCTACCTAGTTAAAATAATTACAAAATTACCTGGAAGATAAATCCTAACCTAAGTTACAATTAAACCTAACACTACACTATCAATAAATAAATTAAATCAATTAACTACAAGTACCTACAATTACCTACAATTAAATAAACTAAACTACAAAAAAAACCACACTAAATTACAAAAATAAATAATAATAATAATAATTTTAAGCTAATTACACCTACTCTAAGCCCCCTAATAAAATAACAAAGCCCCCAAAATAAAAAAATTTCCCTACCCTAATCTAAATTAAAAAAGTTAACAGCTCTATTACCTTACCAGCCCTTAAAAGGGCTTTTTGCGAGGCATGCCCCAAAGAAATCAGCTCTTTTGCCTGTAAAAAAAAACACAATACCACCCCCCAACATTACAACCCACCACCCACATACCCCTACTCTAACCCAAACCCCCTTAAATAAACCTAACACTACACCTCTGAAGATCTTCCTACCTTGAGCCGTGTTCACCCAGCCGGGCACCGATGGACCAAAAGAGGGCATCTGGAGCGGGAGAAGTCTTCATCCTATCCGGGCAGAAGAGGACATCCAGACTGGTAGACATCTTCATCCAAGCGGCATCTTCTATCTTCATCCATCCGGAGCGGAGCGGAGCCATCTTCTTCTAGCCGACGCGGATCCATCCTTCTTCCACAACGCCTACTCGCCGAATGAAGGTTCCTTTAAATGACATCATCCAAGATGGCATCCCTCGAATTCCGATTGGCTGATAGAATTCTATCAGCCAATCGGAATTAAGGTAGGAAAAATCTGATTGGCTGATTGAATCAGCCAATCAGATTCAAGTTCAATCGGATTGGCTGATCCAATCAGCCAATCAGATTGAGCTTGCATTCTATTGGCTGTTCCGATCAGCCAATTTGCTGATTCAATCAGCCAATCAGATTTTTACTACCTTAATTCCGATTGGCTGATAGAATCCTATCAGCCAATCGGAATTCGAGGGACGCCATCTTGGATGACGTCATTTAAAGGAACCTTCATTCGGCGAGTAGGCATTGTGGAAGAAGGATGGATCCGAGTCGGCTGGAAGAAGATGGCTCCGCTCCACTCCAGATGGATGAAGATAGAAGATGCCACTTGGATGAAGATGTCTACCGGTCCGGATGTCCTCTTCTGCCCAGATAGGATGAAGACTTCTGCTGCTCTGGATGCCCTCTTTTGGTCCATCGGTGCCCGGCTGGGTGAACACGGCTCAAGGTAGGGAGATCTTCAGGGGGGTAATGTTAGGTTTATTTAAGGGGGGTTTGGGTTAGAGTAGGGGTATGTGGGTGGTGGGTTGTAATGTTGGGGGGTGGTATTGTGTTTTTTTTTTACAGGCAAAAGAGCTGATTTCTTTGGGGCATGCCCCGCAAAAAGCCCTTTTAAGGGCTGTTAAGGTAATAGAGCTGTTAAATTTAGATTAGTGTAGGGAATTTTTTTTATTTTGGGGGCTTTGTTATTTTATTAGGGGGCTTAGAGTAGGTGTAATTAGCTTAAAATTATTGTAATCTTTTTTTATTTTTTGTAATTTAGTGGGGGGGGGTTGTAATTTAGTTTAGTTTATTTAATTGTAGGTACTTGTAGTTAATTGATTTAATGTATTTATTGATAGTGTAGTGTTTGGTTTAATTGTAACTTAGGTTAGGATTTATTTTACACTAGGTAGCTATTAAATAGTAAATAACTATTTAATAGCTATTGTGCCTAGTTAAAATAAATACAAAGTTGCCTGTAAAATAAATATAAATCCTAAAATAGCTACAATATAATTATTCATTATATTGTAGCTATATTAGGGTTTATTTTGCAGGTAAGTATTTAGCTTTAAATAGGAAGACTTTAGTTAATAATATTTAGTTTATTTCGTTAGATTAAAATTATATTTAATTTAGGGGGGTGTTAGGGTTAGGGTTAGACTTAGCTTTAGGGGTTAATACATTTATTGGAGTAGCGGCGAGGTCCGGTAGGCAGATTAGGGGTTGGTGGGTTGTAATGTTGGGGGGTGGTATTGTGTTTTTTTTTTACAGGCAAAAGAGCTGATTTCTTTGGGGCATGCCCCGCAAAAAGCCCTTTTAAGGGCTGTTAAGGTAATAGAGCTGTTAAATTTAGATTAGTGTAGGGAATTTTTTTTATTTTGGGGGCTTTGTTATTTTATTAGGGGGCTTAGAGTAGGTGTAATTAGCTTAAAATTATTGTAATCTTTTTTTATTTTTTGTAATTTAGTGGGGGGGGGGTTTGTAATTTAGTTTAGTTTATTTAATTGTAGGTACTTGTAGTTAATTGATTTAATGTATTTATTGATAGTGTAGTGTTTGGTTTAATTGTAACTTAGGTTAGGATTTATTTTACACTAGGTAGCTATTAAATAGTAAATAACTATTTAATAGCTATTGTGCCTAGTTAAAATAAATACAAAGTTGCCTGTAAAATAAATATAAATCCTAAAATAGCTACAATATAATTATTCATTATATTGTAGCTATATTAGGGTTTATTTTGCAGGTAAGTATTTAGCTTTAAATAGGAAGACTTTAGTTAATAATATTTAGTTTATTTCGTTAGATTAAAATTATATTTAATTTAGGGGGGTGTTAGGGTTAGGGTTAGACTTAGCTTTAGGGGTTAATACATTTATTGGAGTAGCGGCGAGGTCCGGTAGGCAGATTAGGGGTTAATAAGTGTAGGTAAGGTAGAGGCGACGTTGGAGGGGGGCAGATTAGGGGTTAATAAATATAATATAGGTGCCGGCGATGTTAGGGACAGTAGATTAGGGGTACATAGGTATAATGTAGGTTGCGGCGGTGTACGGAGCGGCAGATTAGGGGTTAATAATATAATGCAGGTGTCAGCGATAGCGGGGGAGGCAGATTAGGGATTAATAAGTGTAAGGTTAGGGGTGTTTAGACTCAGGGTTCATGTTAGGGTGTTAGGTGCAGACTTAGAAACTGTTTCCCCATAGGAAACAATGGGGCTGCATTAGGAGCTTAACGCTGCTTTTTTGCAGGTGTTAGGATTTTTTTCAGCCCAAACTGCCCCTTTGTTTCCTATGGGGGAATCGTGCACGTACCGTAAGCAACGCTGGTATTGAGAGTTGAAGTGGCGGTAAATATGCCTTTACGCTCCCTTTTTGGAGCCTAACGCAGCCCTTCAGACAACTCTAAATACCAGCGTTGTCTTAAGGGTGCGCTGGGAAAAAAAGCTGTGTTAGCTACGCGGGTATTTACCGACAAAACTCTAAATCTAGGCGTTAGGGTTTATTTTTATTTCACAGGCAAGTTTGTATTTATGTTAACTAGGTAGAATAGTTATTAAATAGTTGTTAACTATTTAATAACTACCTAGCTAAAATAAATACAAAAGTACCTGTAAAATAAAACCTAACCTAAGTTACAATAACACCTAACACTACACTATAATGAACTAAATTTCCTAAATTAAATACAATTAAATAAATTATATACAATTATCTAAAGTAAAAATGACAAGATATTTAAACTAATTACACCTAATCTAATAGCCCTATCAAAATAAAAAAAGCCCCCCCAAAATAATAAAAACCCCTAGCCCAAACTAAACTACCAATAGCCCTTAAAAGGCCCTTTTGCGGGGCATTGCCCCAAAGTAATCAGCTCTTTTATCTGTTAAAAAAAAATGCAAACAACCCCCCAACAGTAAAACCCACCACCCACACAACCAACCCCCCAAATATAATACTAACTAAAAAAACCTAAGCTCCCCATTGCCCTGAAAAGGGCATTGCCCTTAAAAGGGCAGTTAGCTCTTTTGTGGCCCAAAGCCCTACCCTAAAAATAAATCCCACCCAATACACCCTTAAAAAACCTAACACTAACCCCCTGAAGATCTACTTACTGTTCTGAAGACCGGACATCCATCCTCAAGGAAGCAGCAGAAGTCGTCATCCAACCGGGCCGAAGTCCTCAACGAAGCCGGGAGAAGTCTTCATCCAAGCTGGGCGAAGTGGTCCTCCAGACGGGCAGAAGTCTTCATCCAGACGGCATCTTCTATCTTCATCTATCCGAAGCAGAGCGGCTCCATCTTCAAGACATCCGACGTGGAGCATCCTCTTCAATCGACGACTAACACAGAATGAAGGTACCTTTAAGTGACGTCATCCAAGATGGCGTCCCTTCAATTCCAATTGGCTGATAGATCTGCCAATAGGATGAAAGCTCAATCCTATTGGCTGATTGCAACAGCCAATCAGACTTTTTCAACCTTAATTCCGATTGGCTGATAGAATTGTATCAGCCAATCGGAATCTAAGGGACGCCATCTTGGATGATGTCATTTAAAGGAACCTTCATTTGTCGGTAGTCGTCGGAAGGAAGAGGATGCTCTGCGTCGGATGTCTTGAAGATGGAGCCGCTCCGCGCCGGATAGATGAAGATAGAAGATGCCGTCTGGATGAAGACTTCTACCCGTCTGGAGGACCACTTCGCCCGGCTTGGATGAAGACTTCTCCCAGCTTTGTTGAGGACTTCAGCCCGGTTGGATGAAGACTTCTGCCGCTTCCTTGAGGATGGATGTCCGGTCTTCAGAACAGTAAGTCGATCTTCAGGGGGTTAGTGTTTTTTAAGGGTGTATTGGGTGGGTTTTATTTTTAGGTTACGGCTTTGGGCAGCAGATTAGGGGTTCATAAGTATAAGGTATGTGGCGGCGGTGTCCGGAGCGGCAGATTAGGGGTTAATAATATAATTTAGGTTGTGGCTATGTCGGGGGTGGCAGATTAAGGGTTAATAAGTGTAAGATTAGGGGTGTTTAGACTCGGGGATCATGTTATGGTGTTAGGTGCAGACTTAGAAACTGTTTCCCCATAGGAAACAATGGGGCTGCATTAGGATCTTAACGCTGCTTTTTTGCAGGTGTTAGGATTTTTTTCAGCCCAAACTGCCCCTTTGTTTCCTATGGGGGAATCTTGCACGAGCACGTTTTTCCAGCTAGCCGCTACCGTAAGCAACACTGGTATTGAGAGTTGAAGTGGCGGTAAATATGCCTTTACGCTCCCTTTTTGGAGCCTAACGCAGCCCTTCAGACAACTCTAAATACCAGTGTTGTCTTAAGGGTGCGCTGGGAAAAAAAGCTGCATTAGCTACGTGGGTATTTACCGACAAAACTCTAAATCTAGGCGTTAGGGTTTATTTTTATTTCACAGGCAAGTTTGTATTTATGTTAACTAGGTAGAATAGTTATTAAATAGTTGTTAACTATTTAATAACTACCTAGCTAAAATAAATACAAAAGTACCTGTAAAATAAAACCTAACCTAAGTTACAATAACACCTATCACTACACTATAATGAACTAAATTTCCTAAATTAAATACAATTAAATAAATTATATACAATTATCTAAAGTAAAAATGACAAGATATTTAAACTAATTACACCTAATCTAATAGCCCTATCAAAATAAAAAAGCCCCCCCAAAATAATAAAACCCCCTAGCCCAAACTAAACTACCAATAGCCTTTAAAAGGCCCTTTTGCGGGGCATTGCCCCAAAGTAATCAGCTCTTTTATCTGTTAAAAAAAAATGCAAACAACCCCCCCAACAGTAAAACCCACCACCCACACAACCAACCCCCCAAATATAATACTAACTAAAAAAACCTAAGCTCCCCATTGCCCTGAAAAGGGCATTGCCCTTAAAAGGGCAGTTAGCTCTTTTGTGGCTCAAAGCCCTACCCTAAAAATAAATCCCACCCAATACACCCTTAAAAAACCAAACACTAACCCCCTGAAGATCTACTTACTGTTTTGAAGACCGGACATCCATCCTCAAGGAAGTGGCAGAAGTCTTCATCCAACCGGGCCGAAGTCCTCAACGAAGCCGGGAGAAGTCTTCATCCAAGCTGGGCGAAGTGGTCCTCCAGACGGGCAGAAGTCTTCATCCAGACGGCATCTTCTATCTTCATCTATCCGACGCGGAGCGGCTCCATCTTCAAGACATCCGATGTGGAGCATCCTCTTCAATCGACGACTAACACAGAATGAAGGTACCTTTAAGTGACGTCATCCAAGATGGCGTCCCTTCAATTCCAATTGGCTGATAGATCTGCCAATAGGATGAAAGCTCAATCCTATTGGCTGATTGCAACAGCCAATCAGACTTTTTCAACCTTAATTCCGATTGGCTGATAGAATTGTATCAGCCAATCGGAATCTAAGGGACGCCATCTTGGATGATGTCATTTAAAGGAACCTTAATTTGTCGGTAGTCGTCGGAAGGAAGAGGATGCTCTGCGTCGGATGTCTTGAAGATGGAGCCGCTCCGCGCCGGATAGATGAAGATAGAAGATGCCGTCTGGGTGAAGACTTCTACCCGTCTGGAGGACCACTTCGCCCGGCTTGGATGAAGACTTCTCCCAGCTTTGTTGAGGACTTCAGCCCGGTTGGATGAAGACTTCTGCCGCTTCCTTGAGGATGGATGTCCGGTCTTCAGAACAGTAAGTCGATCTTCAGGGGGTTAGTGTTTTTTAAGGGTGTATTGGGTGGGTTTTATTTTTAGGTTACGGCTTTGGGCAGCAGATTAGGGGTTCATAAGTATAAGGTATGTGGCGGCGGTGTCCAGAGCGGCAGATTAGGGGTTAATAATATAATTTAGGTTGCGGCTATGTTGGGGGTGGCAGATTAAGGGTTAATAAGTGTAAGATTAGGGGTGTTTAGACTCGGGGATCATGTTATGGTGTTAGGTGTAGACATAAAATGTATTTCCCCATAGGAATCAATGGGGCTGCGTTAAGGAGCTTTACGCTGCTTTTTGGCAGGCTTTTTGGCAGGTGTTAGACTTTTTCAGCCGGCTCTCCTCCTTGATTCCTATGGGGAAATCGTGCACGAGCATGTTACACCAGCTCACCGCTAACGTAAGCAGCGCTGGTATTGGAGTGCGGTAAGGAGCAGAATTTTGCTCAACGCTCACTTCTTGTCTGGGTTGTAAAAACCCGTAATACCAGCGCTGTCTGTAAGTGAGCGGTGAGCATAAACTGCTCGTAAGCACCGCATAGCCTCTAACGCAAAACTCGTAATCTAGGTGTAACTAAGTTACAAAAAAATAAACACTAAGTTACACAAAAAAATTAACACTAAGTTACAAAAAATAAAAAATAAATTATCAAAGCTTTAAACTAATTACACCTTATCTAAGGGCCCTATAAAAATAAAAAAGCCCCCCCCCCCCCCAAATAAAAAAAACCCTAGCCTACAGTAATAAACTACAAATGGCCCTTAAAAGGGCTTTTCGGGGCATTGCCCCAAAGTAATCAGCTCTTTTACCTGTAAAAAGAAAAATACAAACAACCCTCCAACAGTAAAACCCACCACCCTTACAACCAACCCCCCAAATAAAACCCTAACTAAAAAAACCTAAGCTCCCCTTTGCCCTGAAAAGGGCATTTGGATAGGCATTGCTTTTAAAAGGGCATTTAGCTCTATTGCAGCCCAAATCCTAATCTAAAATTAAAACCCACCCAATAAACCTTTTAAACCCAGAAGATTTACTTACAGTTTTTAAGATCCGACATCCATCCCCCAAGAAGCCGGGAGAAGTCCCGTCTGGAGGACCACTTCGCCTGGCTTGGATGAAGACTTCTCCCAGCTTTGTTGAGGACTTCGGCCCGGTTGGATGAAGACTTCTGCCGCTTCTTTGAGGATGGATGTCCGGTCTTCAGAACCGTAAGTCGATCTTCAGGGGGTTAGTGTTAGGTTTTTTAAGGGTGTATTGGGTGGGTTTTATTTTTAGGTTAGGGCTTTGGGCCACAAAAGAGCTAACTATGCGGTGCTAACGAGCAGTTTATGCTCACCGCTCACTTACAGACAGCGCTGGTATTGCGGGTTTTTACAACCCAGACAAGAAGTGAGCGTTGAGCAAAATTCTGCTCCTTACCGCACTCCAATACCAGCGCTGCTTACGTTAGCGGTGAGCTGGTGTAACGTGCTCGTGCACGATTTCCCCATAGGAATCAACGGGGCAAGCCGGCTGAAAAAAAGTCTAACACCTGCCAAAAAGCAGTGTAAAGCTCCTTAACGCAGCCCCATTGATTCCTAAGGGGAAATACATTTTTTGTCTACACCTAACACCCTAACATGATCCCCTAATCTTACACTTATTAACCCCTAATCTGCCACCCCAGACATAGCCGCAACCTAAATTATATTATTAACCCCTAATCTGCCTTTTCGGACACCGCCACTACCTACATTATACTTATGAACCCCTAATCTGCTGCCCAAAGCCGTAACCTAAAAATAAAACCCACCCAATACACCCTTAAAAAACCTAACACTAACCCCCTGAAGATCGACTTACTGTTCTGAAGACCGGACATCCATCCTCAAGGAAGCGTCAGAAGTCTTCATCCAACCAGGCCGAAGTCCTCAACAAAGCTGGGAGAAGTCTTCATCCAAGCCGGGCGAAGTGATCCTCCAGACGGGCAGAAGTCTTCATCCAGACGGCATTTTCTATCTTCATCTATCCGGCGCGGAGCGACTCCATCTTCAAGACATCCGACGCAGAGCATCCTCTTCCTTCCGACGACTACCGACGAATGAAGGTTCCTTTAAATGACATCATCCAAGATGGCGTCCCTTAGATTCCGATTGGCTGATACAATTCTATCAGCCAATCGGAATTAAGGTTGAAAAAATCTGATTGGCTGTTGCAATCAGCCAATAGGATTGAGCTTTCATCCTATTGGCAGATCTATCAGCCAATCGGAATTGAAGGGACGCCATCTTGGATGACGTCACTTAAAGGTACCTTCATTCTGTGTTAGCCGTCGATTGAAGAGGATGCTTCGCGTCGGATGTCTTGAAGATGGAGCCGCTCCGCGTCGGATGGATGAAGATAGAAGATGCCGTCTGGATGACAACTTCTGCCTGTCTGGAGGACCACTTCGCCCAGCTTGGATGAAGACTTCTCCCGGCTTCGTTGAGGACTTCGGCCCGGTTGGATGAAGACTTCTGCCGCTTCCTTGAGGATGGAAGTCCGGTCTTCAGAACAGTAAGTCAATCTTCAGGGGGTTAGTGTTAGGTTTTTTAAGGGTGTATTGGGTGGGATTTATTTTTAGGTTAGGGCTTTGGGCCGCAAAATAGCTAACTGCCCTTTTAAGGGCAATGCCCATCCAAATGCCCTTTTCAGGGCAATGGGGAGCTTAGGTTTTTTTAGTTAGTATTTTATTTGGGGGGTTGATTGTGTGGGTGGTGGGTTTTACTGTTGGGGGGGGTTGTTTGTATTTTTTTTACAGGTAAAAGAGCTGATTACTTTGGGGCGATGCCGGCAAAAGGCCATTTTAAGGGCTATTGGTAGTTTAGTTTAGGCTTGGGGTTTTTATTATTTTGGGGGGGCTTTTTTATTTTGATAGGGCTATTAGATTAGGTGTAATTAGTTTAAATATCTTGTAATTTGTTTATTATTTTCTGTAATTTTTTTGTACTTTAGATAATTGTATGTAATTTATTTTATTGTATTTAATTGAGGTAATTTAGTTAATTATAGTGTAGTGTTAGGTGTTATTGTAACTTAGGTTAGGTTTTATTTTACAGGTACTTTTGTATTTATTTTAGCTAGGTAGTTATTAAATAGTTATTAACTATTTAGTAACTATGCTACCTAGTTAAAATAAATACAAACTTGCCTGTAAAATAAAAATAAACCCTTAACTAGATACAATGTACAAATTAATTACATTGTAGGATGAGAGCTTCTGAAAATCTATTGGCTGTTCAAATCAGCCAATAGAATTTGTTAAAAGAGCTAAATGGGCTTTTCTTAAAAGAGCTAAATGCCGCTTTCAGGGCAATGCAAAAGATCTAAATGCTCTTTAAAGGCCAATGACCATACAAATGCCCCTTTCAGGGCAATGGGTAGCTTAGCTTTTTGTTAGAGTTAGGTTTTTTTTATTTTAGGGGGTTGGTTGGGTGGTGGGTTTTACTGTTGGGGGGGTCTTTGTATTTTTTTTTACAGGAAAAAGAGCTGTTTAACTTAGGGCAATGCCCTTCAAAAGGCCCTTTTAAGGGCTATTGGTAGTTTATTGTAGGCTAGGTTTTTCTTTATTTTGGGTGAGCTTTTTTTATTTTGATAGGGCTATTAGATTAGGTGTTTTTTGTTGTTGTTGTTTTTTGATAATTTTGTTTGTTATTTTTCGTAATTTAGTGTTTGTTATTTTTTGTAATTTAGTATTTTTTATTTTTTGTAATTAGATAGTTTGTAATTTTTATAGTAGTGTTAGTATTTTTTTAATGTGTAATTTAGTTTTCTTTAATTGGTAGTTAGTTTAATTTTAGTTTAATAATTATATTAGTTTAATTGTTAGTTTAAACTTATTTTTTTTTTAATTTGACAGGTAAGTTTTAATTTAATTTAAGATAGGGAAATTGTAATTTTAATATAAAGTTAGAGGAGGTTTAGGTTTAGGGGTTACTAGTTTAAATTAGTTTATTGTGATGTGGAGGGCTTTCGATTTAGGGGTTAATAGTTTAATTTAGTATATTTTAATGTTGGGGGCTTGCGGTTTAGGGGTTAATAGGTTTATTATAGTGGCGGCAGTGTAGGGCTAAATAACTTTAGTATAGTGGTGACGATGTAGAGGAGCGGAGGAATAGGGGTTAATAAATTATATTAGTGGCAGCAATGTAGGGAGCGGCAGATTAGGGGTTAATAACTTTAATATAGTATTTGCGATGCAGGAGGGCCTCGGTTTAGGGGTTTATAGGCAGTTGGGTGTTTAGTGTACTTTATGACAGTTTAGTTATGAGTTTTATGTAACAGTTTTGTAGTGTAAAACTCATAACTACTGCTTTTAGATTGCAAAACAGATCTTGTCTGTATAGGCAGCAACGCAAGCTTTTTAGCCTCACCGCAAAACTCTTAATGGCTGCGCTATGAAAAAACATACGCCTAGATTACAAGTTTTGCATTAGAGGCTGTGCGGTGCTCACTTACAGACAGCGCTGGTATTACGGGTTTCTACAAACCCGGCGTTAGCCGCAAAAAAGTGAGCGTAGAGCAAAATTTTGCTCCACATCTCACCTCAATACCAGCGCTGCTTACGTTAGCGGTGAGCTGGTAAAACGTGCTCGTGCACGATTTCCCCATAGGAGTCAATGGGGAACACCTGCAAAACACCTGCAAAAAAGCAGTGTAAAGCTCCTAACGCAACCCCATTGATTCCTATGGGGAAAACACATTTATGTCTACACATAACACCCTAACATGAACCCCGAGTCTAAACACCCCTAATCTTACACTTATTAACCCCTAATATGCTGCCCCCGATATCGCCGCCACCTGCATTATATTATTAACCCCTAATCTGCCGCTCCGGACACTGCCGCCACCTACATTATACTTATGAACCCCTAATCTGCCGCCCACAACATCGCCAACACCTACATTTTATTTATTAACCCCTACTATGCCACCCCCAATGTTGCCGCAACCTACCTACATTTATTAACCCTTAATCTGCCACCCCAACGTCGCTGCCACTATAATAAAGTTATTAACCCCTAAACCTAAGTCTAACCCTAACCCTAACACCCTCTAACTTAAATATAATTAAAATAAATCTAAATAAAATTACTATCATTAACTAAATTATTCCTATTTAAAACTAAATACTTACCTATAAAATAAACCCTAAGCTAGCTACAATATAACTAATAGTTACATTGTATCTAGCTTAGGGTTTATTTTTATTTTACAGGCAACTTTGTATTTATTTTAACTAGGTACAATAGTTATTAAATAGTTATTAACTATTTAATAACTACCTAGTTAAAATAAAGACAAATTTACCTGTAAAATATAACCTAACCTAAGTTACAATTACACCTAACACTAAACTACAATTAAATTAATTACCTAAATTAAATACAATTAATTACAATTAAATAAAATTATCTAAAGTACAACCCCCCCCACTAAATTACAGAAAATAATGAAGAAATTACACGATTTTTAAACTAATTACACCTAATCTAATCCCCCTAACAAAATAAAAAAGCCCCCCCAAAATAAAAAAGCCCTACCCTACACTAAATTACAAATAGCCCTTAAAAGGGCCTTTTGCTGGGAATTGCCCCAAAGTAATCAGCTCTTTTACCTGAAAAAAAAAGTACAATTCCCGCCCCAACATTTAAACCCACCACCCACACAACCAACCCTACTCTAAAACCCAGTGATGCAATCAGCCAATAGGAATGAACTGGCATTCTATTGGCTGATTGGAACAGCCAATAGAATGCCAGCTCAATCCTATTGGCTGATTGGATCAGCCAATAGGATTGAAGTTCAATCCTATTGGCTGATTGCATCAGCCAATAGGATTTTTTTCTACCTTAATTCTGATTGGCTGATAGAATTCTATCAGCCAATCAGAATTCAAGGGACACCATCTTGGATGACGTAATTTAAAGGAACCTTCATTCAGTCATCGGCTGTGGAAAGAAGAGGATGCTCTGCGTCGGATGTCTTGAAGATGAACCCGCTCCGCGCCGGATGGATGAAGATAGAAGATGCCGTCTGGATGAAGACTTCTGCCTGGCTGGAGGACCACTTCTGCCGGGTTGGATGAAGACTTCTGCCCGTCTAGCGGATCACTTCTGACCAGTTGGGTGAAGACGTCTCCTGGTAAGGTGATCTTAAAGGGGTTAGTGTAATGTTTTTTAAGGGGGTATTGGGTGGTTTTTAGAGTAGGTTTGGTAGTGTGGTGTGGGTGGTGGGTTTTAATGTTGGGGGGAGAATTGTACTTTTTTCAGGTAAAAGAGCTGATTACTTTGGGGAAATGCCCCGCAAAATTTGTAATTTAGTGTAGGGTGGGCTTTTTTTTTATTTTGGGGGGGCTTTTTTATTTTGTTAGGGGGATTAGATTAGGTGTAATTAGTTTAAAAATCTTGTAATTTCTTTATTATTTTCTGTAATTTAGTGTTTGTTTGTTTTTGTACTTTAGATAATTTTATTTAATTGTAATTAATTGTATTTAATTTAGGTAATTAATTTAATTGTAGTGTAGTGTTAGGTGTAATTGTAACTTAGGTTAGGTTTTATTTTACAGGTAAATTTGTCTTTGTTTTAACTAGGTAGTTATTAAATAGTTAATAACTATTTAATAACTATTCTACCTAGTTAAAATAAATACAAAGTTGCCTGTAAAATAAAATTAAACCCTACTCTAGCTACAATGTAGCTCCTCTTCTTATGGTTGCCGCCGTAAACTGAAGCTTCTTCACTCAAATCGGCCATTAGGAATGCAAGGGACGCCATCTTGAATCGCATCCCTTGCATTGAAGCTTCAGTTTATGGCGACGACCGTAAGAAGAGGAGCTCCGAGTCGAATGGCTTCAGGGTGGACCCGCTCCACGCCGCATGGATAAAGATTGAAAATGCCACTTGGATGAAGACTTCTTCCGCCTGGATGGAGAGGGCTATTAGATTAGGTGTACATTTTTTTATTTTGGATAATTTTGTTTGTTATTTTTCGTAATTTAGTGTTTGTTATTTTTTGTAACTTAGTGTTTGTTTTTGTAATTTAGGACTTTGTAATAATGTTTAATTGTATATTTAAATCATTTTAGTATTGTTAGGTTTTTTTAATATGTAATTTAGTTATTTAATTGGTAGTTTAATTTAATTTTAGTATAATAGTTAGGTTAGTCTAATTTATAGTTTAAAATTAGTTTATTTTAATTCTACAGGTAAGTTTTAATTTATATTAAGATAGGGATCTTGTAATTTTAATATAAAGTTAAGGGGTTGTTAGGTTTAGGGGTTTAGGTTTAGTTAGTGGTGGTGATGTGGGAGGCCAGAGGTTTAGGGGTTAATAAGTTTATTTAGTGGCGGCGGTGTCGGAGAGCGGTGGAATAGGGGTTAATACATTTTTATTTGTGTCGGCGATGTTGGCGACGGCAGATTAGGGGTTTATGTTAGGGTGTTAGGTGTAAACGTAACTTTTTTTCAATCATAGAAATAAATGGGGTATGCTTTATTCTCTTGCAGCATTGAACATAAGCTTTCGTTGCTTTCATACTCCCATTGATTTCTATGGCATCCGCTGCCTCAAGGGTGGTGGTTTGGAAACCAGGTACGATGCATCAGAATAACAGCGAGCGCACCTTTTAAAATTTTGTAAATTGGGAAAAGTGTCAAATAGAGGCCGAATGTGTATTCGGAACATCTGTAATGACGTAAGCGTTGATCTGCGTCGGATTGAGATTGCGGGATCGTATGTTATGTCACAAATGTCAACATTTGCCGATCTTGATGGTTTGATAACTAGGTCGGATCAATCTTGCAACAATTACGATGCGGAATTCCAGCGTATTTTTTCGGTTGACGCTTTCATAAATAGGCCCCCATGTGCATGTTGCACAGTGGGATAGAGTGGCGTTTATGATAAATGTTAAACAATCATTTGTATACCGGCAAGATGGGTATATTGGGCATGTTTGCTTATTGATGTTTTTAAAACTATCAATATCCTAAAAGTATTTTTATTTCATTAAGAAAACCTCCTTTTCCGTTTTCACAATATTTATTTCCATAAACAAAAGAAAGAAAGTGGCTACAACTTATCTAATTTTCTTTAACAGGATTTTAACTGTTCTCACATTGTAAATTGTGAAACCACTAAGTGACAAGGTTTAAAATCTTTTCAACTTATAATATGAGCGGAGATGTTCAGCGTGACCTCGCTATTACTTGAAAGTATATTGGACGCTAAAGGGATGTAATCGCAGTAAAAAATCTACAATTATTCAGTTTTACCATGGACTTGTAATTCCAGGGGCCCGATCTGATATAAATTGTCGCCCGCAAAAGCCGGCGACGCCAATATTTGCGCGGGTTTGGTATCCTATATACGGCGTAACTTAGAAGTTACGCGCGTATATTTCTGACTTCGCCCGTCGTTTTTTGGCCCATAGACTGACATACAAAACACGCACAGTTTGGTATCCAATATACGGCGTAAGTACTTACATGCGCAGATTTCAGAAAATCTACTCCATTCTCATCTCGCCACAAATTTCAGCCGCAGGAACCCTTGCACTGACTTAGAAACCAACGTAACTCTCTGAAAGCCTAACACGTGCATGCTTAACAACATACATATCAGCAGCTAGATCACAAATAGTTAACCTCTTCAAAGCATTTATTATTCCTGCCCCTGCAAGTTTGTCAAACCAATCACAAAGGGGTGCATCATGGGGCACAAGGGGTCATCATGGGGCACAAGGGGTCATCATGGGGCACAAGGGGTGCATCACGGGGCACAAGGGTGCTGGAAGCCCAACAATCCCCTGTCTACACATGCTGATTCTATAGTTGCTGCTGACGTCCATGGTGATGGTGCTGCCCCTGCTGCAGCTGGTCATCGAATTACATACTGCAGAGCTCCACTGCATGTAAGTGAACCACCCTTAACCACCCTAATTACTGAAAATATATCATTAGTTCAATTCATGTTTTGGTCATTATGTTTTATTGACTATCATTTCAAGGAATGAAAATGGATGTTTATACCTTATGTTCACACCTTCTGTAAAAACATTATTATTTAGATATATATACCCATGTGCAGGGATAGGCAAGGTGTCCTTCACTAAAACTCTTTACCTTAGAAAATGTCCGCCACAGCCTTGGCTCGTGCCTATCCCTGCACATGGGTCAATTTCTATTGGATGTGAGAAACCTTGATTTACATCTTAAAAGTGATTATCACTATATGTACCCTTCATACACAACTATGTGATGTGGTTTAGAGAACATGAATATGTCATAAACATGATGATATTACCTTTTCTGGGCCATTTCCACACAGGCCTTATTATATTTTTCAAAGATATTAGTGTACTAAAACACCCCTCACATGGATGTGGATGACAATTATATGGTAAACAAGACAAGGATGAAATATAACAATATTATTTTTTTTAGGCTTCTTAGAGGAGGGGGCTGAGGGGCCTGGAGTGGGTCTACTGCCTCTCCTGGGTTGTGTGGATTCAGAGGATCCTGCAGGAGTGCTGGCCACAGATGAGATGCTGGAGGCAATGTCCTGCTGGTGTGTGAAATGCTCCACCAACACACCCAACAGTTGGTTTTGTTCCCTCCATCTGCTGTCACTCTGAATCTGTATGTCCGAAATAACTCTCAGCATCTGAAATTGATTCTGGACAATACCACTTAAAGATGCTGCCATGTCCCGTTGCAGCTCAATGGAACGCTGTAGTAAAGTCTGTTGGCTCCTGTAAAACCTGCGTTGGTCTCTCTGCATTCTCTTGCAGGTTGATGTGAGCCTCTCGCAGGTTGATGTTTGCCTCCTCTCTAGGGCAATGTATTTGTCGCACATGGCGGAAGTGAGAGGATCTATAGGCTATTCCCCAGCAGGGACTCTAGGAGCAGGTTTACATCTATCTGCTCTTTCAACATCAATATCCTCAGCTGCTGGTGCTGCCGTAGGGATCACATCTGCTGGTGCTGCCGTAGGGATCACATCTGCTGGTGCTGCCGTAGGGATCACATCTGCTGGTGCTGCCGGAGGGATCACATCTGCTGGTGCTGCCTGAGGGATGATGACAGCTCTATGCTCCTCCTCAGATGCTGGAGCTCTTCCAAGCGAAGCAGATGGTGGAGATCTCTGGATGGACTGGTAGTCCCATTGCCGGCTGGTGTGCACCCACTCAGCCTGGTGGTATAATCCCTGACTGGCCTGATATTGGTGGGAGGGGTAAAGGCATCTACCCTTCGGGGCTGACTTGGCTCCCCCTCCAAGCCAAAGAAATAGTCCTACGGCCAGGGCTCCTTCCAGGTATCCTCTTGCACTGCTGGCGGCATGACCTCTGGATTGTCAATAGAGGCAGTCCATCCCAGCTCATGCCTGGGAGCATACTCTTGTTGGACTCTCTGGAGCGGTGGTCGAGGTGGAGAAATTCTTTGTGGCGGTGGTGGAGGTGGATGCATGGGCGCTTGCACCCTGGTGACTGGAGGTTCTGTGGAGGAGTCAAATGATGAGAGGGATTAGTACAGTCAGATATATATCCATGTGGGCATACAATGTACATGCTAGGGCCTATACACATTCTCATGTCAAACTCTATAACATGCATGTGCACATTGAGATTTGTGATATGAGGGTTTTTAATATGCAAAGTATACATGTATGTGTTTCATACAATAGTTCTGTGTACATGTCAGTGATGGTGAAAATGTGTTGTTTAAGTGACACTATGGTTGTGATGACTATAGTGTCCATTTACTGAAAACTCTACATGTGGCTTGTGGCCTGTGTTACTCTGAGACATGTTAGTATTTCACTATTCCACCTCATATCATGAATTTCAATGTGTTAAGTAGCATTAAACCCATTTTTATTCTTTCATGATTCAGCTAGAGCATGCAATTTTAAACAACTTTGTAATTTACTTCCATTACCTAATTTGCTTCATTCTCTTGATATTCTTAGCTGAAAAGCATATCTAGATAGGCTCAGAAGCTGCTGATTGGTGGCTGCACATCATTGCCTCGTGTGATTGCCTCACCCATGTGCATTGATATTTAATAAACAAAGAATAACAAAATAATGAAGGAAATTAGATAATAGAAGTAAATTGGGATGTTGTTTAAAACTGTATTCTCTATCTCAATAATGAAATAAAAAGATTTGCTTTCATGTCCCTTTAATGTGAAATTTAATTGTAGATGTTTTTGATAGTAGGCCAAATACCATGCTCCTCATTGTGTACATGAATGTGTGACATTATAGGATGTTTTATCTCAAATACATATAATACTGGTGTGTGGGATGTTATTCACCAGCATGCTGCGCTGATGTTGCAATCCCTGAGTCACGAGCCCCTGGAAGTCCACGGACTGCTGAGACGCTCAGGGACCTACAAATCAGCTCCTGCCACTCATTATATTCTGCCTCCTGGTGAGGCCCACCTCCTGTTGCCCTCTGGGACATTGCTTCTTGGCCCATCTTCTCCTTGACTCTCCTCTTACAATCGTTCCACCGTTTCTTTAGGCCATCCACAGTCCTCCTCTGCTGGGACACACCATTAACTGCCTCCTCCACCTTCAGCCAGGCATCTTTACACCTACGGGCAACTCCTTTGCCCTTCTCTTGGCCAAAGAGGGCGGTATGGTTCTCCAGGACGGCCTGGACTAGAGCGAGGTTTTCAGCAAAGATGAAGTTGGGGCACCTCATACGCTCCTCATCCTGGGCTGCCTGGCTCCCTCCCTGGGATGTCCCTGGTGTGGGTTCCTCCCTATCCTCTCCCTCCTCCCCCCTTCTATCCCCATGTGCACCCTCTATCCCTCTTCTACTGAGTGTGCCTGGCCTTGGGGCAACCCCACTCCCATCCTCCCTTCTAAGTCTCCCTCTCCCCACCCCACTGACTCCCTGATGGGGACCCTGCTGCTCTTCCTGACCATAATCCTCTCCCTGCAACTCCCCTTCCCTCCTCCCCCCCCCGCCCTAGCTCTCCCTGACATCCTCACACTACACACACTCACACACTCACACTTCAATCACACACAATCACAACCAAACGCTCAGCCTTTCACACTGTAAAAGATAAATAAAATATGTGAGGTGTTAGAAAAAAAATGTGTTGTGTATTTTGTATATGTGTGTATGCAAAATGTGTGCAATATGTAAAAAAGTGACAGTAATGTACAAGCTTAACAAACCCACCAAATCCGACCTAACTAAATCTATGCAATGCGCCTCTCTCTCTACTCTAACCACTTTCTCCTACTCACTGTAGTGTGCTGTAGCTCCAAGAACCAACCGAACACACTAAAGAAAATGGCGGCTGCGCAGGGGTTTAAGTATGATTTTTGAATGTCGTAATTACGTGGCGCATCTTTTAGAACTGGCGGTTAGTTGCGACGATTCGTTACCTAATTTGCATAAAACTACACTTTATTGAGAGTTTACGTGAACAAAATACTGGCGTAAGTACTTGCGACGACTAAAATGTGTATTTGCACACATTTTAGCTCATCTCCGTTTTTCTTTACTTACGCCAGTTTAGCATCTGACGGCGCAGTATATTGGATAGGTTGAGTTGCAAGGTGAAATTACAGGCGGTGTGGGTTCCCTCGCTTGCGCCGGAAACTACGCCGTATATCGGATCGCGCCCCAGATTGTGTGCTAATCGTATCGCGGTCCTGCGATATTAATATATTAATAGTGCTCCAGTTGTAATTTAGGCCAAATGTACATAGTAACAGTAAAGTAAAAAGTACATGCTCTGAAATATTAGAGAATGTAATTTTTGCATTTGTCCCTTTAAATGTCTATTTTGAAATAAATGGAAAACTTTTTTTCTAAATTTAATACATAGTTTCAGTTTCCTAACTTGTTAACCCTTTTAACAACATCGACATACTCTGTACGTTGCATGTTTTCAGCCTGGTAATTAGCATGGGTCTCACCAAAGGGGATGAGGTGCGCTATGACCACATGCCTCCCTTCAAATGTGAGCAGTGCTATTTAACCCCATAGAGCATAAACAACAACCAACGTACAGAGTGCATCTGCTGTCGTTAAGTACATAATTTATACACCATTACATCAATATATGTGTTTAAGTGAAGTTAGTTATTATAGTTACACACAGTACTGACATAAGCTATGTCCAGAATCATTATGGATCCTAACAAGGCTCCTCTAAATCCTCCAACAACGTTTGTTAAGTTAAAGGGACTTTAAACTCAAAAACTGTTTCTCGTGCCTATTAAAAAGCATGAGAAAAACAGTTAAAACTCCTTAAATTGATTTAGAAACTAACAGATGATTGTGTTTGTCCACAACTGAGTATTAGGGTTTTATATATATAATCTACTAGTTAATAAAGACAATGCCCACAGCTGTATTAGTGACAAGGCCTCACCTAACATATAAAAATACCTTGCTGTAGATTTATTTTAGATACAACAAAAATTAATCATAAAATATTTCTTGAAACTGCCCTTGCTCTTTTCAGCAACTGGTAATTTTCTCCTCTGCTCTATCAGTTCTGTCACTCACTGCTCGTTTCTCATGCTGCTGTCACCTCTGCCCTTTCTGTTACTTCTTTACATGCGCTAACCTTCTCCTGACACCTGTTCCTGCTTCATTGACTCCTACCCAACTCTCTTGCTATTATTTGTTCCTCTGATCTCTTGACTTTACCTTTTCATGTACTCAGCTTATTGGCACCTCTGTTGGCTGTTTCCTTCTCCTCTTTGTCTTCATTGCTTGCACCTTCCTCTCGTGCTGAATATTCTATCATACTCTCTGCTATCTTTCTCCTATAATTGTTTCCTTTCACCTCTCTTACAATCTCTCTTTTTTGTTCTCTCTTTTCTCCCAAATTCTATTTTCTTTTTCTCTGTCTACGTTTCCATGTATTTTATTCTTCTGTTATCTCTGTCTCTCCTAGTATTTTTTCTCAAGATCTATCAACCCCTAATGTCCTTCACTAATTTTCCCTTATCGTGATATTTATTCTTCCTTATGTTCTATATCATCCTTCTCCAAAGAGCTCCTGCCTTCAACTCAATCTCTCATAGATAATGGGATTTAAACCAAATTACACCAGTAGCTATGATAAAATGCCCTGGGGGTAAATTACTGGCCCGAGCAGCAACAATCTATGGGTAAGATAATGAAGATAAAGAGCTGCTTCCCAGTGAATAGCTAAGCAAGATGGATGTATTAACCCTATATGCATGGGAGGCACCACATGGCTGCCTGGAAGCAGAGAATTGTCATATACAACGTGAATTAAAGTCATTTCTCAATCCTGCTGTATATTATGTCATAAATAATTTTAGGAAACAATCTCCCTATCTTTGTGGCTGACCCTTTTACACATGAAATATGTCACTGTTATTAAGTCACTGGCCGTTTAACACATTAACAGCCAGATTACAAGTGGAGTGCTAATTAATGCTACCGGTCAAGCGTTAATTTACAGTAATACAGCTTTTTGAGCTTGTTGGGTTTGCGCTTGTATTTTGAGTTGAAAATAAACTGTTTTTGCTCTTCCACTCACCCAACAAGAGAAAAAAAACGTAACTTACAATATTGTGTGCACGTTCACGTATTCCCCCATAGAAGTCAATGAAGAAAAAAAGTGGAAAAAAACACCCCACTCTTGGGCAAACCCGATTGCATATTCTCATGTGCGCTAACCCAACATGAAAATATGAATATTTCACATTCCAGTGTTCTGCACAGAAACAAAGTATGTTCTATTTATTCATAAATAAACATTTCTACATACCGGTATATCTGATGGTATTTTGGTACAATATAAATATATACCTCTATATATATATATATATATATATATATATATATATATATATATATACATTATTATTATTATTATTCTTTATTTATAAAGCGCCAACAGATTCTGCAGCGCTGCCCATGGGTACAAGGATAGAAGTGCATCGGAGAAATACAATAAAATAAAAAAATTTACAAACAGATACAGGGGGAATTGAGGGCTCTATTCCCGTGGGAACTTACAATCTAGATGGGTAGGAGGGTGGGAAACAGGAGGTGGGGACTGCAAAGGTGGGAATGATATTAGTGAGGAGATGAGGGCAACTGTTGGGTTAGTGAAGTTCATTTGTTAATGAGTTGGTGATAGGCTTCCCTGAACAAAAAGGTCTTCAGGGAACATTTAAAGGAGGAGAGGTTAGGGGAGAGTCTGACGGCTCGAGGAAGTGCATTTCAGAGGGTTGGAGCCGCACGAGAGAAGTCCTGTAGTCTATACCTATATATAGGTATAGATATATACAGATATACAGTATATAGGAATATCTATTTAGAATGTGAAATATTTACAGTAAATATATAGTTAAAACCTTTATTAAAAATAAATAGTGCATAAATATGGGCTCCAATGCACTTATATTTGTATGTATATGTGTTTATATGTGAATATATGTCTGTAAATACATATATACACATAAAATACATATGTACACACACATATATATATATATATATATATATATATATATATATATATATATATATATATATATATATATATATAGTATCATAGCCATCTTTAGACATGTATATGTATGTATCTCAATGTTAAAGCTCTTTGCCTGCCTTTCTTTTCCCCAACACCTGAGATATCTTTGAGCCCTTATAAATTGTGTGATCTTTGGTATTTTAAATGGAATGATGTGATTGAAAGTTGGTCTTATTAGCAAGCTTCCAATGAACTCATACCACATGTGTATGTAATGTTAAAGTATGTCTTGATTATGTAGCAGTCAGTGTTTAAAGAGCACTTTGGTGTGCGCTCAATGTCATTACATAGCGAACATGGTGGTAGCGATCTTTATATGTTTATGTAATGTTTTTTTATTCATTACACACACTTATTTTAAGTTTTATTAATACTGAATAAAAATCAATGTTTAAGATACATGAAATGTATTAAAAAACGTAATTATTAAAATAGATATTTTCTTCATAAATAGAAAGAGTCCACAGCTGCATTAATTACTTTTGGGAATTCAGAACCTGGCCACCAGGAGGAGGCAAAGACACCCCAGCCAAAGGCTTAAATACTCCCCCCACTCCCCTCATCCCCCAGTCATTCTTTGCCTTTCGTCCGAGGAGGTAGGCAGCGAAGTGTCAAAAGTGTACGGTTAAGTCTATTATGGAGGGTAGTACTCTTCGCAATGGGACTGGAGTTTTAAGTAGTCCATTCAGCCTCTCAGTGAGAGCTTGGATGAAAGTTAGAGTCCGGAGATGCAGGGAGAGTCTTTCTGCGAAACAATCCCAACTCGTTTTTAACAGCTCCATAAGCAATCTGCGTTGACGAGCTTCGCTGCCTGCTTTCTTCTCTAAAGTCCATGGCAGAGGCAATGCTACTATCTGTCACACTTGAAGGGTCGTGTTCCTGTTCCATGGTGTAGATTCCGGTAAGATGGTTTCATTTTACTTTCATGATTGTATTGTACTACAAGTGTTTTCCCGAGAGGCTACCACCTTGCAGGATTAACTATAATTAGGGTCTCAGTGAGGCTCCTTTTGTATCTTGGAATCAAGGGTTAATATCTCCTGAGGGGGGTTATTGAACAGGGGGGTCTTTAATCATGTTTGCTATGTGATTCAACCTGCTTATGTGTAGTTTTACTTAGGCTCATGGCTTGTGGGACATAACGGCCCTGAAAGTGATGTGGCCTTTGCGGTCGGGCGTGCTTTTTTTGGACTGTGTGACTTACCTTGTGACCAGACACGGTCACATTTTTGACTCCCCAATTCCGCATTCCTGACTGTGTGGCGACGGAAAAATTCTGGTCCGCTGGTGTCTGGTGCATAGGAGGTGGTGAGTGCCCCAGCCATTGTGGGTATAAGGTGCCTTTTTTCAAATTCGGTCCATTTTTTTGTATTCATATCTCAGTTATGGAGGACTCTGATGTTGAGATTGAAGTAGTCTTTGATTCAGATTCTACTTATTGTGAAGAATATGAATCGGTCCAGATGACACATGACAGTCAGTTATGTTCCGTAGGCCATTTTAGAGGGCTCGATTCCTCGGGATCAGGGAATCAGGGGGCCACTGAGCCATCTGCCTCTGGGGGTTCTGTCCCTCGAGAGGCGAGTTCCCTAACACTTACTGTTACTACACGTGCAGGTAACCCAGATTATGCTTATCCCTCACTGGATGGTGGTTTGTTCCCTCCGGAGGTTGTGGCACGTTTCCGTATGCAAATACTTATAGCGTTAGCAGATCTGCAGATTCCAGATGTCTGCTTAAGATTATGTTCGTGTCCCGTCAACCTGGGTCCCCCAGGCATGGGGTGGCCCGTTCAGCCCCCTGGGGGAGCGATTGGTCCTGAGGCTCCAGCAGAGGTGTGCTGTGCTTTTCGATATAGACTGGCGTGTCTTTGTGTTCTGTTACGACATGTTTTGGCGTTGTTGGAGGATCACATCCTTAATGGATATAGGAGTTCTCAATCTTCTACTTTAAATAATACACAGAATTAATTATAAGGGGATGAAGTAATCCTCTTATAGTCTGATCATTGAGTATCCTTTCCAGTCTGAGCTTGGACAAGCAGGGTTCCATTGGGCTGATCCTGCAGTATGTCTGTTCACCTTGGGTGAAAACCTACGGGTTGCCTTTTCTTTTATTTAATCAGATGAGGATGAATTTTATTTGATTAAAGAGCTCATGTTTTGTTTTATATTCCTTCGGGACATTTTCTTCTGGAATCGATACTTGCGATTTCTTGATCGCACTGGTTACTTCTACGGAAGTTGTTTTGGGGACACGTTTAGTCCTTTGTTTGTCTGACGTTTATTTCTCCCTCCCTGGGGGTGAATTACGGCTTTGACATTAATGGCTAAGGTTCAGCTCCTTCTGTCTTGAGGCCTATTTCAAACACGTGGCGCCTGTTCTACCTGGTTCGGTTTGGGCGTTGTGTGATTACATTATTATTTGTGTTTTTCTTATCTTGTTTTTACAAGTGTTAGATAAGCATTCTGAGGGAACTGGGGGTCCGTAGGGCATGCAGGACTGGCTCAGCCCTCAACAGCCCTTCGAGTTGGTCATCTGGGACTCGGTGGAGTTCAAGTGCGTCACACACTGTTGGTTTCTGATATGTTGGAATTTGAGTGTTTCCTTCCCCATGTGGGTTGAGGATTTGGAGGACTTAGTGCCTCTTTGCTGCTGTTATGGCGGTCTTACCCTTCAAGGGCAATTGAAATTGTCCTTCTGGGCTTGTTCTTTTTGGAACTCTTCCCTCGGGTTGAGTTCTCTGGACTTTTTCCATTTTCTTCTTAAGCGGTTGAGGCCGCCTTATGGGAGGGCCTTGCGGTCTTTTCTACTCTGGGAGTTAGTCGTTCCTTATTAGGAATTATAGGCTATGTGGTCTCCTTATCCTGGTTCCGTCTAGGAGTTGTTTCTGGGATGCTATGCATTCTTTTTTCCTTAAATATTGTCCTCTGGTTCTGTACTCTGAGGAGATTATGGAGACTAGCCTTTGTTAACTCGCTCTTCTGGTGACTTTGTCCCCAATATTTTTCTTTGGTTCTGGAAGTTGGGTGTTGTATGCCTGTTGGGCTTAGAATCTTTGTGGTTCTGTTGTGCCTTAGCTCTTTCAGAGCTGGACTTCTGTAATGGGTGTTCCCTTCCCCTTGGGTTGGGATTTTTGAGTGAGTCCTAGACCCGTTTGCTGGGTTAGTTTTATCTTCTGTGTAGTCTGTTTTATTCAGACGGGGTATGGTGTTTCCTGGAGTATTGTTGATTTAAACAATTCTGGGGCTCGGGCCTTACATTTGTCTGGCTCTTCTGGGCCTAAGCCAGCTGGTCAGATTAGGAGTTAGCTCCATGGTTTTACTACCTGGATCCCGCTGTTGCGGATACTCTTTCTTCATGGACTTATCTGGCATTCTTTTTCCTGAATTTTATGATCCTATAGCTGGTTCGGGAGCTCTATTATTCCAGGGAACATAGACTATGGTCTCACTGGTTGAGCTACTAGCAGCTTGGCCAGGAGTTCTGTGAGCTCAGGCTCCTCAGGGCCTGCCTTGTTCTTGAACGGTGTGTGGGAAGTTCCCTTTTCATTTTCCTCAGTGGCGCCTGGATGTTTTTCATTCTGCTCAGACTATGGTTTTGGCCTTGTGAGCATGTGCACTGTTCTTTAGCCGTGCCCTTCCCTTGGGGGGGGGGTTGTTTGCCTTTCTTAAGGAGGTAAGTTTTTCCTCTCTCTGGAGGATGGTTGTCCTGCCTGTATGCAGGGGGTTGGAACAGGTGGTTTATCCTGTACAGAGAGTCATCCACTTTCTAGGATTGTTCTGTTCCGTTTGGGAGTTTGCAGTCTCCAAGTTAGATCTCAAGTTACGCTTGTATCTATGGGGTTTTCCTTGTGAGTACCTGGGGACGTGCTGTGTGGTGACTGCCATAGAGTGTCGGGCTAGTTATCATAGGGCTTGTGCCCTTTTCAGCCTATCTCTATGGGTTACTAATTGGGAGTACCTGTTTGTAGGTGCTTCTGGAAGGCTCCCAAGCTCTGTTGGGGTGCCTAAGGCCATCCCATTCCTCCCTTTTATCTGAGGGCTGGTGGTTGGGGTCCTTTCTGTTCCCCTGTCTCTCAGACCTTTAGGTTATTTGGGTCTGGTGTTGGATTAGGATCTGAGATAGGTTATCTATCTTCAGAGCATTGAGGTACGGTGAGCCTCTTTGAGGTTTCGGGCTCCTCGTTGTTCCAGAGACGTGGGTAGGCCTTGCGGCTTTGCATAAACTGCAGTGTACCCGCTAATTAGTAGAAGTCTGTCTGTGGTGTTGGCTATCTATCTTCGGCTGTTTTTCCTTGTCTGCAGGTATTTTATTTTCCAAAGTCATCCTGGTATGACGGCAGTGTGTGGTGTTTAGAGGTTGCTTCTCTGGGGTTGATGTACATATTGGTTTGGGAGTATTTCGATATTCTGAGTTCTGGCGACTTGGGACTCCGGTTTCAGTCATTTTTTCGGGGCGGTTGCTCTGTTTTTTCAGAGAAGTTTTCTTCTCTGTTCTGATACCCAGTCTCAACCTTGGGGTTCTGTACAGTTCGGGTTCTGGGTGTTGTCTTCCCTTGTTTCAGGAACCCTTAGGGTCCATGTGAGCTTAGCTTACTTTTTGGGTTTTTTTATTTTTATTTGGATCTTATTGCACCCTTTTTAGGGTCTTCCAGGAATCCTCGTTTGTTCCTCCATGTCCTCTCTCCTTTGGGAGTTTTCGGTTGCTGTTCCCCTTTCTCTGTAAGGGTGTGTGGTTGAGGGCCATCCTTTAGGGGATGGTGTCTTCTGGAGGGGTGTTGGCTCAGTTGAGCCAGTTTCTGTGGTCTCTAGCAAGGCTTGTGGACTCTCTGCGGGTCAGTGTCCTTGGGGCCTTTTTTCCTTTTTATATGTTTTCCTGGCTTTGAACGAATCAGGATTTTTGCTGGGTTGTGGTTTCAGGCTTGGTGCCCTCAGAATGGGCCACCTTCTGTACCCTCCCGTTTTTAGCATTCAGTGTCCTCTATAGCTTGGGTATTGTCTTCACAAAAGTAATGAATTTAGCTGTGGACTCTTTCCATTTATGAAGAAAAACATAAATTATGCTTACCTGATCATTTTCTTTTCTTCAGATGGAAAGAGTCCACAGCTCCCCACCTGTGTTCTTATGTGGGACGGTCGTTATTTTTTGTTCTTCTGGCACCTTTTCACCCTGATATTTATTCTACTATTCCTTGTTCCTCGGCAGAATGACTGGGGAATGAGGGAAGTGGGAGGAGCATTTAAGCCTTTGGCTGGGGTGTTCTTTGCCTCCTCCTGGTGGCCAGGTTCTGAATTACCAAAAGCAATGAATGCAGCTGTGGACTCTTTCCATCTGAAGAAAAGAAAATTATCAGTTAAGCATAATTTATGTTTTTTAATTTATATTTTCAAATTAAAATACAAACACTCAGGGTAGCAAAGGGGTTATTTCAGCTAACAGCCCCAGCATTTAGCAAAGCAAAATCTGTCTTTGTTGTTACACTTCAAACCCCAAACTACGGCTAGGTTACGAGTTTTTCGTTTTGAGCTGTGCGGTGCTAACGAGCAGTTTTCTCTCACCACTCACTTACCTACAGCACTGGTATTACAGGTTTTTACAAACCCAGCGTTAAAACGCACTCCAATACCAGCGCTGCTTAAGTCAGCGGTGAGCTGGTCGTACGTGCTTGTGCATGATTTCCCCATAGGAATCAACGGGGAGAGCCGTCTGAGAAAAAGTCTAACACCTGCAAAAAAGCAGGGTAAAACTCAGTAACGCAGCCCCATTGATTCCTATGGGGAAATAAAATTTATGTCTACACCTAACACCCTAACATGAACCCCGAGTCTAAACACCCCTAATCTTACACTTATTAACCCCTAATCTGCCGCCCCTTACATCGCCGACACCTACATTATACTTATTAACCCCTAATCTGCTGCCCCCAACATCGCCGACATGTACATTATATTTATTAACCCCTAATCTGCCGCCCCCAATGTTGCCGCCACCTACCTACATTTATTAACCCCTAATCTGCTGCCCCCAACATCACCGCCACTATAATAAAAAATTTAACCCCTAAACTGCTGCACTCCCGCCTCGCAAACATTAGTTAAATATTATTAACCCCTAATCTACCGTACCTACAGCACTGGTATTACAGGTTTTTACAAACCCAGCGTTAAAACGCACTCCAATACCAGCGCTGCTTAAGTCAGCGGTGAGCTGGTCGTACGTGCTTGTGCATGATTTCCCCATAGGAATCAACGGGGAGAGCCGTCTGAGAAAAAGTCTAACACCTGCAAAAAAGCAGGGTAAAACTCAGTAACGCAGCCCCATTGATTCCTATGGGGAAATAAAATTTATGTCTACACCTAACACCCTAACATGAACCCCGAGTCTAAACACCCCTAATCTTACACTTATTAACCCCTAATCTGCCGCCCCTTACATCGCCGACACCTACATTATACTTATTAACCCCTAATCTGCTGCCCCCAACATCGCCGACATGTACATTATATTTATTAACCCCTAATCTGCCGCCCCCATTGTTGCCGCCACCTACCTACATTTATTAACCCCTAATCTGCTGCCCCCAACATCACCGCCACTATAATAAAAAATTTAACCCCTAAACTGCTGCACTCCCGCCTCGCAAACATTAGTTAAATATTATTAACCCCTAATCTGCCGTCCCGAACATCGCCGCCACCTACCTACATTTATTAACCCCTAATCTGCCACCCTCAACGTCGCCGCCACTATACTAAATGTATTAACCCCTAAACCTAAGTCTAACCCTAACCCTAACACCCCCTAACAAATATAATTTAAATAAATCTATCTAAAAAATCCTATCATTACCTAAATTATTCCTATTTAAAACTAAATACTTACCTATAAAATAAACCCTAAACTAGCTACAATATAACTAATAGTTACATTGTAGCTAGCTTAGGGTTTATTTTTATTTTACAGGCAAGTTTGTATTTATTTTAACTAGGCAGAATAGTTATTAAATAGTTATTAAATAGTTATTAACTATTTAATAACTACCTAGCTAAAATAAATACAAAAGTACCTGTAAAATAAAACCTAACCGAAGTTACAATAACACCTAACACTACACTATAATTAAATAAATTAACTCAATTAACAACAATTAAATAAATTAAATTAAACGTAGCGTTAAAAGCAGCGTTAAGCCTCATAGCGCTGCTTTTTCACTACCGCTGCTATTACGAGTCTTGTAGGTACAGCTGTCCCGCACACTTTTTTGGCCTTACCACAAATCAACTTACACAATTTGCGTAAGTCTATTTTCAATGGGACTTCCATAGCGCCGGTATTACAAGCTTTTTTTTTTAGGCCAAAAAGTGAGCGGTACAGCCTATCCTGCAAGATTCGTAATGCATTCTAAAGTTAGAAGTTATAAGTTTTACTCTACAATGCTGTAGCATAAAACTAATAACTAAAGTGCTAAAAAGTACACTAACACCCATAAACTACCTATTAACCCCTAAACCGAGGCCCTCCCGCATCACAAACACTAAAATAAAATTATTAACCCCTAATTTGCTGCTCCAGACATCGCAGCCACTAGAATAAACATATTAACCCCTAAACTGCCACACTCCCGCTTCACAAACATTAGTTAAATATTATTAACCCCTAATCTGCTGTCCCTAACATCGCCACCACCGACCTACATTTATTAACCCCTAATCTGCCGCCCCCAACGCCGCCGCCACTATACTATATTTATTAACCCCTAAACCTAAGTCTAACCCTAACACCCCCTAACTTAAATATAATTAAAATAAATCTAAATAAAGCCTACTATCATTACCTAAATAATTCATATTTAAAACTAAATACTTACCTGCAAAATAAACCCTAAGCTAGCTACAATATAACTAATAGCTACATTGTAGCTATCTTATGGTTTATTTTTATTTTACAGGCAAGTTTGTATTTATTTTAACTAGGTAGACTAGTTAGTAAATAGTTATTAACTATTTACTAACTAACTAGCTAAAATAAATACAAATTTACCTGTAAAATAAAACCTAACCAATGTTACACTAACACCTAACCTTACACTACAATAAAATAAATTACCTAAATTAAATACAATTAAATAAATACAATTACCTAAATTACAAAAACAAACAAACACTAAATTACACAAAATAAAAAACAAATTACAAGATATTTAAACTAATTACACCTAATCTAATAGCCCTATCAAAATAAAAAAAAGCCCCTAGCCTAAACTAAACTACCAATAGCCCTTAAAAGGGCCTTTTGCGGGGCATTGCCCCAAAGAAATCAGCTCTTTTACCTGTAAAAAAAATACAAACAACCCCCCCAACAGTAAAACCAACACCCACACAGCCAACCCCCCAAACAAAACCCTAACTAAGAAACCTAAGCTCCCCATTGCCCTGAAAAGGGCATTTGTATGGGCGTTGCCCTTAAAAGGGCATTTAGCTCTATTGCAGCCCAAACCCTAACCTAAAAATAAAACCCACCCAATAAACCCTTAAAAAACCTAACACTAACCCCTGAAGATCCACTTACAGTTTTGAAGACAGGACATCCATCCTCAATGAAGCCTGGAGAAGTCCTCAACGAAGTGGCAAGATGGTGGACCACTTCTCCCGGCTTGGATGAAGACCTCTCCCGGCTTCGTTGGGGACTTCTTGCCGCTTTGTTGAGGACTTCTCCCTGCTTCGTTGAGGTTGGATGTCCGGTCTTCAAAACTGTAAATGGATCTTCAGGGGTTAGTATTAGGTTTTTTAAGGGTTTATTGGGAGGGTTTTATTTTTAGGTTAGGGTTTGGGCCACAATATAGCTAAATACCCTTTTAAGGACAATGCCAATACAAATGCCCTTTTCAGGGCAATGGGGAGCTTAGGTTTTTTTAGTTAGAGTTTTATTTGGGGGTTGGTTGTGTGGGTGGTGGGTTTTACTGTTGGGGGGTTGTTTATGTTTTTTTTATACAGGTAAAAGAGCTTATTTCTTTGGGCCAATGCCCAACAAAAGGCCCTTTTAAGGGCTATTGGTAGTTTAGTTTAGGCTAGGGTTTTTTTTAATTTTGGAGGGGGGCTTTTTTATTTTGATAGGGCTATTAGATTAGGTGTAATTAGTTTAAATATCTTGTAATTTGTTTTTTATTTTATGTAATTTATAGTTTAGTTTTTTTTGTAATTTAGGTAATTGTATTTAATTTATTTATTGTATTTAATTTAGGTAATTTATTTAAATTATTTATTTATTTATTTAATTGTAGTGTAAGGTTAGGTATTAGTGTAACTTAGGTTAGGTTTTATTTACAGGTAAATTTTATTTATTTTAGCTAGGTAGTTATTAAATAGTTAATAACTATTTAATAACTATTCTACCTAGTTAAAATAAATACAAACTTGCCTTTAAAATAAAAATAAACCCTAAGATAGCTACAATGTAACTATTAGTTATATTGTAGCTAGCTTAGTTTTTTTTTACAGGTACGTATTTAGTTTTAAATAGGAATTATTTACGCCTAGATTACGAGTTTTGCGTTAGAGGCTGTGCAGTGCTAATGAGCAGTTTATGCTCACCACTCACTTACATACAATGCTGGTATTACAGGTTTTTTCAAACCCAGCGTTAGCCGCAAAAAAGTGAGAGTAGAGCAAAATTTTGCTCCACATCTCACCTCAATACCAGCGCTGCTTACGTTAGCGGTGAGTTGCTAAAACGTGCTTGTGCACGATTTCCCCATAGGAATCAATGGGGGAGAGCCGGCTCTCCCCCATTGATGCAATCAACCAATAGGATTGAACTGGCATTCTATTGGCTGATTGGAACAGCCAATAGAATGCCAGCTCAATCCTATTGGCTGATTGGATCAGCCAATAGGATTGAAGTTCAATCCTATTGGCTGATTGCATCAGCCAATAGGATTTTTTCTACCTTAATTCCGATTGGCTGATAGAATTCTATCAGTCAATCGGAATTGAAGGGACGCCATCTTGGATGACGTCATTTAAAGAAACCTTCATTCAGTCGTCGGCCGTCGTCAGAAGAGGATGCTCCGCGTCGGATGTCTTGAAGATGGACCCGCTCCACGCTGGATGGATGAAGATAGAAGATGCCGTCTGGATGAAGATAGAAGATGCCGTCTGGATGAAGACTTCTGCCCGTCTGGAGGACCACTTCTGCCCGGTTGGATGAAGACTTCTGCCCGTCTGGAGGACCACTTCTGCCCGGGTGGGTGAAGACGTATCCCGGTAAGGTGATCTTCAAGGGGTTAGTGTTAGGTTTTTTTAAAGGGGGATTGGGTAGGTTTTAGAGTAGGGTTGGTTGTGTGGGTGGTGGGTTTTAATGTTGGGGGGGTATTTGTACTTTTTTTTTTACAGGTAAAAGCTGATTACTTTGGGGCAATGCCCAGCAAAAGGCCCTTTTAAGGGCTATTTGTAATTTAGTGTAGGGTAGGGCTTTTTTTTATTTTGGGGGGCTTTTTTATTTTTTTAGGGGGATTAGAGTAGGTGTAATTAGTTTAAAAATCTTGTAATTTGTTTATTATTTTCAGTAATTTAGTGGGGGTTTTTTTCGTACTTTAGATCATTTTATTTAATTGTAATTAATTGTATTTAATTTAGTTAATGTATTTAATTATAGTGTAGTGTTAGGTGTTAGTGTAACTTAGGTTAGGTTTTATTTTACAGGTCAATTTGTCTTTATTTTAACTATTAAATAGTTAATAACTATTTTTATTTTATTTTTTTAAATATTTTTTGTTGAGGTTTTGCATAACAAACATAAAAACATAGTCCGCCTTTTGAAAACAAAAGAAAGATACAAACATAGCTGAGCAAAATAATTCAACAAATATAAAATACACAGTTAATAGGCTGATGGAACCTCGATTTTGTGATACAATAGTGTAGTTGACTGACCAATTAAGAACATATTTCCAGGCCAAATGGTCTATGAGTATAGTAGCTAACTGATGGTCAGATGGATAGCTCTTTATGAGCTACAAAAAGCAAATGAATGAATATATAGTATGGGGAAGGGGGAAATTCAGCGGGTAAGCACCGCTATTTGAATGAGGGACAGGGTGGGAGGGCGGGGCCATATATAAACAAGGGCAATTTAAGAGATATAGAATTAATTATACCGTCAGACATTAATAATATAAAGTATAAATGGTGGGTACATTGACAGCTCTACAATTAGGCCCTTTCCTAAGAAAATAGCCACGAGATCAAAAAACAAATATATTATATAAACATCCAAACTTGACATAGCATTACAAGCCATATATGCATAGGTGGTTGGATAGGTCACTTAAGATGAGGAAGACTATGAAAGGATATGGGCAATAAGGCTTAAAGAGATAGATTTTTCTAAAAAGGTATGGATGCCCCAATTACCTCAGTGCTTAGTCTTTCTAACCTATAGTATTATGGATGTACTAGTGTGAGTGGTGGATGAGGCGAAAGAGGTATGAGCAAGTCCTGAAATATTGTATATGTTAATTAGGAGGGGGTATAGAGGGTAATAGTAATTGAGGAGCAAATAATCTGTAATTATGAGGGGAGCTGGTGATATGTGCGGCTTTATGTGGGCTAGCTAGAGTGTAAATAGGGTCATAATAATGCTATGTGTATAATTAAAGGTTAAGTAATGAAAACTTACAGCTCAAATTACTAGATTGTGCGTATTCTGGAGGTAGTATACTTGAAGGTAAAAGTAGGAATATACCCTATGTGTATGAATGCAACGCTCACTAGTTCGGGTATGTAGAGATGAGGAGCATACAACTATTTCACCTAGACCTATCTTAACTTGAGACCTATGGGTAGTTCTGTACACAGAAAACAAACATTTGATCTTCAATTATTGTTATGGATCCTCTATACCATATGAGGGAGCTAGGCCCCATAGTAAAACCATGTACCATTAGATACCCTAAAGTATATAGCAAATGAGAGTAGGCAGAGAGTAAAAACAAATTACTATTCTCCAGCATCCTATATCCCAAGGAGAGAAAAAGATAAAGTGAAGTATACCCAGCTAACCGCTATTAGTTATTCAGATGAATAGGTGTGAGTATAGTCATACCCTTTTAAAGATCACAACAGTCCCTACCAAGGAATGCTAGGGCCTCTAGCAAACTGCCATGAAACAGGAGAAAAATGTGAAAAGAAACAGAAGGCCCCAGTAATGCATCTAATGTTTTTTAACCCTTACATAAGAATATTATAAAGAACACTGCGATGCTATGGAGCAAAAGTATAATATTGGTCTAGGGCAGTGCTTTCCAAACTGTGTGTCGGGACGCACTAGTGTGTCGGCAGCAGTGTGTAGGTGTGTCCCTGCTTCAGCACTAATTTATTTAAATTTTTTTTTTTTGGTTTCTGACTTTCCACCTGCCTGCTACACATATCACATGGTTGACACGTGATTGATACCTAGTGAGTCACAGATCATCTTAACCTATTGGCGCAGCTCAGTTGGAACTAAAACTATTGCCATTGGTGGCTTTGGCGGCACATTGGCTCCTGACTGCACGTGTAGTCTCCTTAATCGGCTCGTGACTGCATGTGTAGCCAGTGAGTGGGACAGCAGTGTGTTTGCAGCGCGGGCAGTAGTCAATCGGACTCACTGAGCTCTGAGGGCGGCAGTTTAAACGCTGAGCTGAAGTCAGAAGTCAGTGTTTTTTTTTTTGCAGCTAGCTCCCAGTAGTGCATTGCTGCTCCTGCTCTTGATATATGGATAGGAATTGGAAGCTTAAAAAATGCTTGATGATGAAATGCGAGTGTCTTTATCTAATATTCCACCAAATATTCAGAAACTGTTCATCCCATCAACCTCATACATCCCATTAAAATAGTAAATAGCTTTTGGTGTTATTCTTGCACATACTTACTGTTACTTGTAAATACATTTTGTTATTATATATTTTATGTATGTGTCATATCTCTTAAAACAAGTTTGTTTAACCTCCTTTTTGCTAGAACAACTGAATTACTGTGTCGCGAAATGATGTAGGTTTAAAAAGTGTGTCCCCAACATGAAAAGTTTGGAAAGCTCTGGTCTAGGGAGTTATGATGAACAACATAAAAACAAAGGGCTTCTTATGCCTTTAGTGTGTTATTTTGGCACAATGAGAACAATGAAAATAAGGGGCAATGACCTTAAGGTGAAGAACAGCTCTATTTAACATGAGTTTCCGTCAAATCTTGAGGGATATCCAGCCATGTATGTCCTGAAAAATCTTTATTGAAGATGCATATATTATGACCTAGAACAGGCAGAGAGACACCTACCTATAGCACAAATAAAGTATTTTGCAATGATTAACCCACTTAGGTCCTATTATCAACTCTGTCTGTCTTTTAATAGAGCTTTACCCAATGCCAGAGCGAATGAGCATATTACCGTCGAAGGGATTGATTAACAGGCTCACACAGCGACTTGGAGGAGGCCGGTCCATGTGTAAATAGTTAATAACTATTTAATAACTATTGTACCTAGTTAAATACAAAGTTGCCTGTAATATAAAAAATAAACCCTAAGCTAGCTACAATGTAACTATTAGTTATATTGTAGCTAGTTTAGGGTTTATTTTATAGGTAAGTATTTAGTTTTAAATAGGAATTATTTAGTTAATGATAGTAATTTTATTTAGATTTATTGTAATTATATTTAAGTTAGGGACTGTTAGGGTTAGGGTTAGACTTAGGTTTAGGGGTTAATACATTTAATTTAGTGGCAGCGAAGTTGGGGGCCGCAGATTAGGGGTTAATAAATGTAGGTAGGTGGCGGCGATAATATTTAAGTAATGTTTGCGATGCGGGAGTGCGGCGGTTTAGGGGTTATTATGTTTATTATAGTGGCGGCGATGTCCGGTTCGGCAGATTAGGGGTTAAAAAAATTATTTTAGTGTTTGCGATGTGGGGGTCCTCGGTTTAGGGGTTAATAGGTAGTTTATGGGTGTTAGTGTACTTTTTAGCACTTTAGTTAAGAGTTTTATGCTACGGCGTTGTAGTGTAAAACTCTTAACTACTGACTTTTAAATGCGGTACCAGTCTTGACAGGAGAGGGTCTACCGCTCACTTTTTGTCAGACTCGTAATACGGCGCTATGCAAGTCCCATTGAAAAAAGAGGATACGCAATTTACGTAAGTGGATTTGCGGTATTTCCGAGTCTGGCCAAAAAAGTGAGCGGTACACCTGTACCTGCAAGACTCGTAATACCAGCGGGCGTTAATAAGCAGCGTTAGGACCTCTTAACGCTGCTTTTTAACCCTAACGCACAACTCGTAATCTAGGCCAGGGTTATTAATTGTAGGTTTTATTTAGATTTACTTTAATTATATTTAAGTTAGGGGGTGTTAGGGTTAGGGTTAGACTTAGGTTTAGGGGTTAATAAATGTAATATAGTGGTGGCGACGTTGGGGACGACAGATTAGGGGTTAATAATATTTAACTAGTGTTTGCAAGGCGGGAGTGCGGCGGTTTAGGGGTTAATATGTTTATTATAGTGGTGGTGACGTTGGGTGCGGCAGATTAGGGGTTAATAAGTATAATGTAGGTGGCGGCGATGTTGGGGGCAGCAGATTAGGGGTTAATAAGTATAATGTAGGTGTCGTCGATGTCCAGAGCGGCAGATTAGGGGTTAATAAGTATAATGTAGATGGCGGCGATGGCGGGGGCAGCAGATTAGGGGTTAATAAGTGTAAGATTAGGGGTGTTTAGACTTGGGGTTTATGTTAGGGTGTTAGATGTAAACATAACTTTTGTTTCCCCATATTAATCAATGGGGCTGCGTTACTGAGCTTTACGCTGCTTTATTGCAGGTGTTAGGCTTTTTTTCAGCCGGCTCTCCCCATTGATGTCTATGGGGAAATCGTGCACAAGCACGTACAACCAGCTCACCGCTGACTTAAGCAGCGCTGGTATTGGAGTACAATTTTGCTCTACGCTCACTTCTTGCCTTTTAACGCCGGGTTTAGAGAACCTTTTAAACTAGGCAAAGGGGGGGGGGGGTCAGTTAGAACACAATAGAACAGAGAGATCAGTCTGTGAATATGTCACTCCCTTAATATCTCAAGGAAAGGATGACTTAAGAAATGTAACATTAGAAAGTATAGAGGAAAGCACACCAAGTAGAAGCAGAAAGCACATGAAAATTAAATGTATGACAACAAATGCAAGAAGCATGACAGGTCAAATGGGGGAGCTGACGCTCTTAGTTGCAGAAGAGAACTATGATCTTATCAGTATAACTGAATCTTGGTGGGATGATTCATATGACTGGGCAGTTAACTTAGAGGGGTATACTTTATTTAGGAGGGACAGGAATAATAAAAGGGGTGGAGGTATCTGCATGTATATTAAACCTAACCTTAAACCTATAATAAGGGAAGATATTTATGATACAAGTGACAATGTAGAGACCCTGTGGGTTGAAATAAAGAGTGGGGGGGGGGAAATCCTAAAAAAAAAATATTACTAGGAACATGCTACAAGCCCCCTAACATTAGTGACCTGGAGGAAACTCAACTACTAATGCAAATTGGGAAGGCTGCTAATAACAGTGCTGTAATTATGGGAGATTTTAACTACCCTGATATAAACTGGGCCAATGAAATTAGTAATTCAGCTAAGGGGATAGATTTGTAAATGTTCTCAGGCATAACATCTTGTCACAATTAATAGAGGAGCCAACTAGGAGTAAAGCTATATTGGATTTAGTGCTATCAAACAATACAGATATAATATCAAACATAGAAGTCAAAGAACATTTGGGTAACAGTGATCCTAACATGGTCACATTTGAAATCTCTTTTCATATGCAGTGTCTTAAAGGTTTAACTAAGACTTTTAACTTCAAAAAAGCAAAATTCAACGATTTAAGGAAATCATTAAATAATATAAGTTGGGACAATGTATTCTCTAATAAAATTACAGAAGATAAATGGATAATATTTAAAATTTGTTAAATAAATATACATATCAACAAATACCATATGGTTATAAAAAATTTAAAAAAAAAAAATCAAAGTCATTGTGGATAAATAAAAATGTGTTAAGAGAAATTAGGAAAAAACGTAGGGCATTTAAATTATTCAAAGAAAATAGTACAGACTCAACATACAATATTTATAAGGAATGTAACAATGCATGCAAAAAAGCAATCAAATTAGCCAAAATTGAAAATGAAAAATTAATTGCAAAGGATTCTAAGTCTAACCCTAAAAGGTTCTTTAATTACATAAATAGCAAAAAATCTAAGAAGGATAATATCGGCACATTAAAATGCGTGGAGGGTAGCATGATAAATAATGACAGAGAGAAGGCTGAGGTACTAAACCAGTTTTTTTCTTCAGTATACACAAGAGAGGAACCAGTGGATGATACTTTGGAACAAAATAGAACATGCCAGTCCATACCATTAACTGGGTTATGTTTAGAGGATATCAGGAATAAACTGGATAATATTAAGGTAAATAAAACTCCAGACCCAGATGGAATATACCCAAGGGTGTTAAGGGAATTTAGCACTGTTATAGACAAACCTCTACTAATTTTTTAAGACTCATTATCCTCAGGCATGGAACCCCAGGATTGGCGTAAAGCTGATGTATTGCCACTCTTCAAAAAGGGAAGCAGGGATGATCCAGGAAGCTATAGACCAGTAAGTCTGACATCAATAGTGGGGAAGATATTTGAAGGGATTATAAGGGATTATATTGATGAGCATATTTGTGTAAACAAGATTATGAGTTCTAATCAGCATGGTTTTAGGAGAAATAGATCATGTCAAACTAATCTAATTAGATTCTACGAGGAAGTAAGTAAAAATATAGATAAAGGGGAATCAGTTGATGTGATATACTTAGATTTTGCAAAGGCATTTGATACAGTGCCACATGAGAGATTAATGCACAAAATTAAGGGACTGGGAATAGCTGAAAATGTTAGCTCATGGATAAATAACTGGATAAAAGAGTAGTAGTAGTAAATGGATCATACTCAGATTGGACAAAGGTAATCAGTGGAGTCCCCCAGGGATCAGTACTGGGCCCTGTTCTTTTTAATATTTTTATAAATTACTTGGAGCAAGGATTAAATAGCGACAGCTCTATTTTTGCAGATGATACTAAGTTAAGTAAGGTCATTAGGTCACAGCAGGTTGAACTTTCATTACAAAGGGATCTGCAAAAATTAGAAGTATGGGCAAGTAAATGGAAAATGAGATTTAATACGGAAAAATGCAAGGTTCTACATTTTGGAAGTAAAAATAAGCAGGCAACGTATTTTTTAAATGGAACAAGACTTAGCCAAACAGAGGAGGAAAGGGATTTGGGAGTAGTAATAGATAACAAGCTAAAGATGGGTGCACAATGCAGGGCAGCGACTTCAAAGGTTAATAAGATACTAGTATGTATTAAAAGAGGCATTGATTCAAGGCAGGAAAGTATAATTCTGTCACTATATAAAGACCTGGGAAGACCTTACCTTGAGTATGGAGTGCAGTTCTGGGGACCAATCGCAAAAAAAGATATTGCAGAACTAGAAAAAGTTCAGAGAAGGGCCACATAGCTAATAAGTGGATTGGAGAAATTAACCTATGAGGAGAGGCTAGCCAAACTGGGTCTGTTTTCTTCAGAAAAAAGGCGCTTGAGAGGTGACATGATTACTTTATATAAATATATTCAAGGCCCATATTCAGAGATGGCAGAAGCTCTGTTTATTTCAAGAAAATTGTTTCTGACAAGAGGTCACAATTTAAAGTTGGAGGAAAGGAGATTTAATCTCTTGCAACGGAAAAGTTTTTTCACTGTAAGAGCAATAAAATTGTGGAACTCATTACCAAAGGAGGTAGTGAATGCCAATACCCTAGATACATTTAAAAATAGTATGGATAAATTTCTGTATATAAACAAAATTCATGGATATGATTGCTAGTATTAAATGGGTCACCTTTTAGTGGGGCTGTTTAAGCTTAACTGGAGCTTTTTGTAAGTATTTTAGATTTGTATAGGTTGAACTCGATGGACTTTAGTCTTTTTTCAACCTTATCTACTATGTTACTATGTTACTATGTTTATAAAAACCTGTAATACCAGCGCTGTAGGAAAGTGAGCGGTGACAATAACGTGCGAGGTAGTACCGCACCCCTTTTACCGCAAAACTCGTAATCTAGTAATTTTTATGTTTTAAAGGTAATTATAAAAGAAGTTAATGGATCACCCTTCAATGTTGTCTTTCTCTTCCACTTCCATCTTCCTTTTTACTTTTGTTGACCATCTGTTGGTGTTTTAGGTACAGAAGAACAGCTCTGAAATCTGTTTGTTCTGATCCTGAAGCATGAAATAAACTATTTAGGATTAGACCAAGCCTCATGTGACAACCCAGCATGGTACAGTCAATCCTTTTTAGGGTATTTAACACATAACATGCTGGGTCAACAGCTGAATCAATACATGTACTTTTTTGATTGTATGCATACAAAGAATGGGGGGAATTGAGGAGGGTGAGGATAGTAATGGGGTGGGTAAAGGGTAATAAACATTAGGATAGGGCTGATGAAACATAGGATAAGGGGAGGATGACATATGCGAGGATGAGGGGAGGGTACACGTAGATAAGTTAGAGGGCAAAATGTTCTATATATTTTATAAATATATACAGTATATATATATATATATATATGTTCCTATATATATATATATATATATATATATCTGTATATGCCTACATCTATATACTGTATGTATGGACTCTATACAGAAAGGCCAATATCTACCCTGAGAGAGGATTGGGTGAGATCATCGCAAGATTCCGTATATCCAGCGCCAGCTGTGAATGCTAAGGTACTATGTATGTTGCAGCATTGTAAATGGTTTCCTGATGAGATAGGCCAAATGATAATGGTGCAGAAATCCCCCAGAGATTTCCTTTATTGCATATGAACGTATGGACATACAGGCTGACAAGCTACCTAACCCTAACTGCTTACGCTGACGAGTGACTGCCTTAACTGCCTCAACTGAGCACCTAACATTGTGCAACATACCCCTCTACAGCACTAATCTCCCACCTAAAATTACATTGGCCCTATATGGGACTATTTACAATATGTTGCAACTAACCTAACCGTATGGTATTGCACAACTAGAATTAGACTACTGGACTTTGGCTTCAGCTATATGACATTAACCTGGCATACTAACATCCTATGCATGCATATCTAGAGCATTCATCATCACTCTGTACTGTTGTTGCTTTATATGTATTTATTTAATTTATTAGTTTTAGTGAGCTCACTATAGGTCTAAAGGTGTATTTGTATACGGGTAATAAACTATGCATATTAGCATAATTGCAAAGTATTTGCTGACTGACGTATCTTTAGCCTAATTTGCCCTTGGCAGTTGCGCCATATACTGTTCATTATGTTTACTATTTGGCGATATACTTCAGTGCTGGGTAGAGGAGGTCTTTTTCCTTTTTATTGTCATATATATAGGCATAGATATAGAAGATATATATATATATATATATATATATATATACAGTATATATATATATATATATATATATATATATATATATATATATATATATATATATGAAACAAGAGAATGCACTCTCAGGACTTCTTCAAAAACCAATTAGTCCTGAGAATGCATTCTCTTGTTTCTTATTTGATGCTGTATTTTTGCACCCAGGCGAGCTGTCTATTGGTGGGCTGAATTGGAAATTGTTTATTATATATATATATATATATATATATACACACAGTATCCCACAAAAGTGATTACACCTCTCACATTTTTGTAAATATTTTATTATATCTTTTCATGTGACCACACTGAAGAAATGACACTTTGCTACAATGTAAAGTAATGAGAGTACAGCCTGTATAACAGTGTAAATTTGCTCTCCCCTCAAAATAACTCAACATACAGCCATTAATGTCTAAAACATGGGCAACAAAAAGGAGTACACCCCTAAGTGGAAATGTCCAAATTGGGCCCAATTAGCCATATTACCTCCCCAGTGTCATGTGACTCGTTAGTGTTACAAGGTCTCAGGTGTGAATGGGGAGCAGGAGTGTTAAATTTGGTGTTATCGCTCTTACACTCTCTCATACTGGTCACTGGAAGTTCAACATGGCACTTAATGGCAAAGAACTCTCTGAGGATCTGAAAAAAAGAATTGCTGCTCTACATAAAGATGACCTAGAAAGGAAAAAGGAAACACAGCGCATTCACGATTCACAGTATCGTTTTATTCACCAAAAAATGACATGCAACATAAATACACTTACAGGATAGAAGTGTAAGGAAAGCACTTCGGCACAATGCCAACTCGATAAAACCGCTGTTATCCTCGAGGGGATTCCAAAGACGCTGATCTGCAGCGTTTGGTTTCAACGTCTTCTCTGCAGCTGTATGCAAATCCTTAGAGTCTCAATAATGTCCTAGCGTCTCCTATAGGCTCTTCCTCCCTACGCGTTTCATCTGCTCACAGGCAGACTTTCTCAAGGGTTTCACAAAAAACTGATATTCCTACAGATAGCCGGGACAGATTTAAACCTTTCTTGAAACTTCCCGCCTCTCCATACGTCACATATTACAACATCCTATGTTTTACATTGTGGCGGTAGTTCATTATAAATTGCGGGTTATACAGCTTGCCATGTGCCATACTACATAAGCATAATATAATACATAAGCAGATAATAAGAGGCAAATTTTAGATGGTATAAAAATACAATAAGATTGCATATATAATATCACAAACCGTATCCTCTCATTATCCAAAAAAAGAGATATAAGGAGAAAAGATAACCTAAAATTTCATAATACATAATACAAACTATAATATATATAACAATTAAAAGCAATGCTGATAATACTATTACTGCATAAACATAGTAACATAGTAACATAGTAGATAAGGTTGAAAAAAGACTGAAGCCCATCGAGTTCAACCTATACAAATCTAAAATACTTACAAAAAGCTCCAGTTAAGCTTAAATAACCCCATTAAAATGTGACCCATTTAATACTAGCAATCATATCCATGAATTTTGTTTATATATAGAAATGTATCCAGACTATTTTTAAATGTATCTATGGTATTGGCATTCACTACCTCCTTTGGTAATGAGTTCCACAATTTTATTATATAAAGTATCAAAATACTATGTATCAATAAAATAAAAGAACATTCATATCTCATATAAAACTTTCTACAATTAAATCAGTAGATAAAAGATATATATAGCAAAAAGCACACAAATGATGCTATACTATATTAAATAACGAACATAAACTATAGTATCGAAATCTCTAACTGAACTTGCAGAAATAACTATACTAAACAATTAATTCATAAACGCTTGCAGGTCTACATCTATATTCAACCCTTTCGGTTCCAGACACTCTAAACGATGGATCCACTTAGTTTCACACTTCCTAAGGAGTAAGAGTCTCCTATTAGCACAGGGACCTGGTTTTATTTGCTCTAGGACTCCAATCCTAAGGTCTGAAGGGCCTTTATTATGTATTAATCTAAAATGATTAGAGACACTATGCTTGTCATACCCTGTTTTTATATTCTCAACATGCTCATACCACCTTCTCTTGATACTCCTTTTAGTGCGACCTACATATGTTTTGCCACATTTGCATAAAAGTTGATAAACCACACACGTTGACTGACACATACCCCTAACCTCTACATGAAACTTTTTTGTAGTATCATAATTAAAAACGTCATTACCTTTGATTATACACTCACACATAATACAGCCTTTTCTGCCACATTTATAAGTCCCTGGTTGTACTTTTAACCAATTGGATGAAAAGGCTGTGCTATTCATATTATTTTTAAGTTTCAATGGTGCTATAAGGCTCTTTAAGTTCCGATTTTTTCTAAACACTATTTGAGGATTCTTTCCTATATTGTTTTTTAGAACTGGATCTCCTGATAGTATTTCCCAATGCTTATTTAAAATAGTTTTGACTAATTTGGCACCTTCACTATACGTAGTTATAAATTTGACCTGATTATCATGTTCCCTATTTTTATTCCTTATGCTGTTAGGTTTCATGATCTCATTTCTAAGGATTATACAGCATTTTTCTTTTACTCCATCTATTAAGTCCTTATCATAACCTTTTTGTAATAGTTTATCCCGCAGTATGTTTGCTTCTTCTATATAATCTTCCTCATACGTGCAATTTCTTCTCAACCTTCTAAATTGTCCGTATGGGATGTTCTCCTTCCGGCTTCTCAAGTGCCCACTTTCTGCATTCAAGAAACCATTTCTATCTGAAGGTTTTCTATAATTTTTCGTGGCAACCATATTTTCTTTGATGAAAAAGGTAATATCTAAAAAAATCTATTTTATCCCTATCATTAATTTCAGTGAATGTTAAATTATAATTGTTCTTGTTAATATATTTCATGAACTCAACTGATTATTCATTACTCCCTCTCCATACTATCAAAATATCATCTATATAGCGATAACATTTATATAGATTATGAATGAATGGTTTGTTATTCCAAATATACGTATTTTCAAAAATGGCCATATATATATTTGCATATGAGGGGACCATGGTAGTACCCATGGCCGTTCCTCGTATTTGTTTATAAAATTTACCTTCAAATTGGGAGTAGTTGTACTGTAATACATAAAGTATGGCTTCCGCTAGGAAATCTACATGATGATCTGGGATGTTCCAACTATTGAATTTAACAAGATACTAAGAGATATTCTAGTAAAAGCAAAGGATATAGGTATTCTAAATAGTGATTAATTTGGATATATATATATATAATCCTTGTCCGAAAATTCCAACATTTTATCACCTCCCCAAAGTCCATAAGGACCCTGTAAAACCCCCAGGTAGGCCAATAATATCGGGCATAGACTCTGTGAGTAGCAATCTGTCTATATAGATAGATATCTTCAACCAATGGTTAAAACCATTAGGTCATATATTAAAGATACTTCTGATATTATTCAGAAGTTGAAAGGGATGCAATGGGAATCAAACTTTTTATGGATCACTTGTGATGTTTCCTCCCTCTACACAAATATCCCACATGATTTGGGTGTGGAGGCCTTTAGGGATATGTGTAGAGGGTGGAACATCCCAGATCATCATGTGGATTTCCTAGAGGAAGCCATACTTTATATATTACAGTACAACTACTTCCAATTTGAAGGTAAAAAAAAAAATGAGGAACGGCCATGGGTACTACAATGTCCCCATCATATGCAAATATATATATGGCCATTTTTGAAAATACGTATATTTGGAATAACAATCCATTCATTCATAATCTATATAAATTTTATCGCTATATAGATGATATATTGATAGTATGGAAAGGGAGTAATGAAGAATCAGTTGAGTTCATGAAATATATTAACAAGAACAATTATAATTAAAACATTCACTGAGATTAATGATAGGAATAAAATAGATTTTTTTGATATTACCTTTTTCATCAAAGATAATATGGTTGCCACGAAAAATTATAGAAAACCTTCAGATAGAAACGGTTTCTTGAATGCAGAAAGTGGGCACTTGAGAAGCTGGAAGGAGAATATCCCATACGGACAATTTAGAAGGTTGAGAAGAAATTGCACGTATGAGGAAGATTATATAGAAGAAGCAAACATACTGCGGGATAAACTATTACAAAAAGGTTATGATAAGGACTTAATAGATGGAGTAAAAGAAAAATGCTGTATAATCCCTAGAAATGAGATCATGAAACCTAACAGCATAAGAAATAAAAATAGGGAACATGATAATCAGGTCAAATTTATAACTACGTATAGTGAAGGTGCCAAATTAGTCAGAACTATTTTAAATAAGCATTGGGAAATACTGTCAGGAGATCCAGTTCTAAAAAACAATATAGGAAAGAATCCTCAAAAAGTGTTTATAAAATATCTGAATTTAAAGAGCCTTATAGCACCATTGAAACTTAAAAATAATATGAATAGCACAGCCTTTTCATCCAATTGGTTAAAAGTACAACCAGGGACTTATAAATGTGGCAGAAAAAGCTGTATTATGTGTGAGTGTATAATCAAAGGTAATGAAGTTTTTAATTATGATACTACAAAAAAGTTTCATGTAGAAGTTAGGGGTACGTGTCAGTCAACGTATGTGGTTTATCAACTTTTATGCAAATGTGGCAAAACATATGTAGGTCGCACTAAAAGGAGTATCAAGAGAAGGTGGTATGATCATGTTGAGAATATAAAAACAGGGTATGACCAGCATAGTGTCTCTAATCATTTTAGATTAATACATAATAAAGACCCTTCAGACCTTAGGATTAGAGTCCTAGAGCAAATAAAACCAGGTCCCTGTGCTAATAGGAGACTCTTACTCCTTAGGAAGTGTGAAACTAAGTGGATCCATCGTCTGGAACCGAAAGGGTTGAATATAGATGTAGACCTGCAAGCGTTTATGAATTAATTGTTTAGTATAGTTATTTCTACAAGTTCAGTTAGAGATTTCGATACTATAGTTTATGTTCATTATTTAATATAGTATAGCATCATTTGTGTGCTTTTTTCTATGTATATCTTTTATCTACTGATTTAATTGTAGAAAGTTTTATATGAGATATGAATGTTCTTTTATTTTATTGATACATAGTATTTTGATACTTTATGCTGTAATAGTATTATTAGCATTGCTTTTAATTCTTATATATATTATAGTTTGTATTATGTATTATGAAATTTTAGGTTATCTTTTCACCTTATATCTCTTTTTTTGGATAATGAGAGGATGCGGTTTGTGATATTATATATGCAATCTTATTGTATTTTTATACCATCTAAAATTTGCCTCTTATTATCTGCTTATGTATTATATTGTGCTTATGTAGTATGGTACATGGCAAGCTGTATAACCTGCAATTTATAATGAACTACCGCCACAATGTAAAACATAGGATGTTGTAATATGTGACGTATGGAGAGGCGGGAAGTTTCAAGAAAGGCTTAAATCTGTCCCGTCTATCTGTAGGAATATCCGTTCTTTGTGAAACCCTTGAGAAAGTCTGCTTGTGAGCAGATGAAACGTGTAGGGAGGAGGAGCCTACAGGAGACACTAGGACATTATTGAGACTGTAAGGATTTGCACACAGCTGCAGAGAGGACGTTGAAACCAAACGCTGCAGGTCGACATCTTTGGAATCCCCTCGAGGATAACAGCGGTTTCATTGAGTTGGCATTGTGCCAAAGTGCTTTCCTTACACTTCTATCCTGTAAGTGTATTTATCTTGCTTGTCATTTTTTGGTGAATAAAACGATACTGTGAATCGCGGATGCGCTGTGCTTCCTTTTTCCTTTCTTGTACAGCTTCTTGCCTTGGGATCGAACACAGTTGGAGTCCCATGAATATTCGGCTTCTACGCACACAGCAGGACAACTTATAACACCCACATTAAGTGATTCACCAAAATCGCACTCCTTTTACCAGTATTGACTAGACCTTACAGGACTGATCACGTTGGGACTAAGTTAAGTATGTATACACTTTGGAATAACTTTAAACTAGTAACTACTTTCGTTATATATTGTATTATACGTTTTTTTACTGTGTGTCTTTTGAATAGTGTGTACTTTCTGGGTTTTATTGTGCTGTTTATCATCTATCAGTTTTTGCTATAAAGATTACCTAGGCTATAAAAAGATTGCCAAGTTCCTGAAACTGAGCTGCAGCATGGTAGGCAAGACCATACAGCGGTTTCACAGGACAGATACCACTCAGAACAGGCCTTGCCATGGTCGACTAAAGAAGTTGAGTGCACGTGCTCAGCATCATATCCAGAGGTTGTCTTTGGAAAATAGACATATGAGTGCTGCCAGCATTGCTGTAGAGGTTAAAGTGGTGAGGGGTCAGCCTGTCAGTGCTCAGACCATACGCCACACACTGCATCTTATTGGTCTGCATGGCTGTCGTCCCAGAAGGAAGCCTCTTCTAAAGATGATGCACAAGAAAGCCCGCAAACAGTTTGCTGAAGGATTACTGGAACCATGTTCTGTGGTCTGATGAGACCAAGATAAACTTATTTGGTTCAGATGGTGTCAAGCGTGTGTGGCGGCAACCAGGTGAGTAGTACAAAGACAAGTGTGTCTTGCCTACAGACAAGCATGTTGATGGAAGTGTCATGGTCTGGGCCTGCATGAGTGCTGCCGGCACTGGGGAGCTACAGTTCATTGAGGGAACCATGAATGCCAACATGTACTGTGACATACTGAAGCAGAGCATGATCCCCTCCCTTCGGAGACTGGGCTGCTGGGCAGTATTCCAACATGATAACGACCCCAAACACACCTCCAAGATGACCACTGCCTTGCTAAAGAAGCTGAGGGTAAAGGTAATGGACTGGCCAAGCATGTAACCAGACCTAAACCCTATTGAGCATCTGTGGGGCATCCTCAAACAGAAGGTGGGGGAGCGCAAGGTCTCTAACATCCACCAGCTCTGTGATGTCATCATGGAGGAGTGGAAGAGGACTCCAGTGGCAACCTGTGAATCTCTGGTGAACTCCATGCCCAAGAGGATTAAGGCAGTGCTGGAAAATAATTGCGGCCACACAAAATTTTGACACTTTGGGCCCAATTTGGACATTTCCACTTAGGGGTGTACTCAATTTTGTTGCCAACGGTTTAGACATTAATGGCTGTGTGTTGAGTTATTTTAAAGGGAAAAGCAAATTTACACTATTATACAGACTGTACACTCACTGCTTGTACATTGTAGCAAAGTGTCATTTCTTCAGTGTTGTCACATGAAAAGATATAATAAAATATTTACAAAAATGTGAGGGCAGTACTCACATTTGTGGGGATACTGTATATAACTGTGCAAAAGTCTTAGGCCACCATTTGATTTGTTGTTTTAGCGATGGTATAATGACCATATAAAATTATTCCCCAGTTTCTTTATTAGAATACAAACAGAAAATACACCATATTTGTATGCAGTATTAAGAAAAAAAATCAGAAAAAAATGCCTCTATAGGCTAAAGTGGCAAATATTTAGTGTGATCTCCCCTTACACTTGAACAATAGTAGGAACCTGACTCTCATAAATCTAAATGGAATGGAACCCTAATTAATGTCATTGCTAACACCTGTATTTGTTCTAAAATTTTATGTCAAAATTACTGCTGTGAAAAAGGTCTATAACACCAGGGTTCTGTAAGAAATGCTTGAACATTACATACACATGTGGTTTGAGTTTAATTCATTGGAAGCTTGCTAATAAGACCAACTTTCAGTCACATCATTCAATTCAAAATACCACAGATCGCAGAATTTGACAGACATAACGTTATTTGGCTCTGTGGCAAAGGGGCAGTTTATTAGACTAAAAATAAATTGTAACACAAAAACATTATACAATAAACATGCAGAGATACTGTCTAGTAAATTAAGGGACAGAAGGTACCCTAAAAAAACTATTGAGACTGCTAAAACCACAGTAGCAAAGATCAAAAGATAGGATTTGTTTAAAGAGAGGAAGAGTCCACAAGATAGGATGGATAACAGGGTAACTTTTGTTACCAAATACAGCACTCAATATCATAAGATTTGCTCCATCATACAAAAACATCTTCCTCTATTACAGGCTGACGAAAAAACTGATCAAAATAGCAAGACAAGGTTGCAGGTTTTCTTTTAAAAAGGGCATCTCCATAGGAAATCATTTAGCCCACACTAAGTTGAGGAAAAAGGTAACCACACAAAATTCATGGTTAAATTTTATGTTTATTTGTGGTATATCTACTGATTTGTACCACATGTCACCTACAATACATCGGACTTACAACAAGAGAGGTCCGAGAAAGGGTTAGAGAACATGTTACTAACATAAAAAATGGTTCTTGTTCAGCATTCATATAATCAACATAAAAAATGTCCCACTTCTTTAAGGTGGTCAGTAATAGAAAAGGTACAGAAAGACAAAGGAGGACAAAATAGAGAATCGAAATTGGCATTAAGAGAGGTATTCTGGATTAATAAAATGAAAACCAGAATATCTCTAGGACTCAACTCTGAGTATGATGTGATAGATTTCTGGCAATGAATGAAATTGCCGGAGGCAGTAGTGTCACACATACTCAGAGTTTAGTATGTACCTTATGTGTATATATATTAGTTGCTACTATTTCTAAGATCATAAAACTAAGAATAAGTTGTATAAACAAGGAGATCACACTGTATATATATCAAGGGACAAATGAGAGCAACACTATTTTAGCCAAAAAAATTGGAATGTATTTACTGTTAATTATATGAATAGCACGGAATGTAGTTTCAAACAAGATCATCACTAGATGATATATTCTCAGCATGAGTAGCAGATGAGCATGTGTTCTTATGTGATTATATATTATATTGCAGTTGAATTACATAGATATAGGAAACTTGGGTTGATAGTAATAATTAATCTGTGACATGTTATGTAGGTTTATATATATAAGACATGATAATAACATTGAAGAGATTGTGTCACAAATTTAGGGTTATGTGCATAAGTTAACTTCAGAGAGTAATAAAGGTTCAGTCTAAGTTCATCGTATATAAAGATTTAAGGTTTAGAGCAGACAACATATAGTTAAATGGTCTTATGAGTGATTGTGCATGCACCAGGTGATATGGTCTGTAAGGAGGATGTAACCCACAGTACATCTAGTCAGTGATAGGGTAGACAGAGAAATTTTCGTTTTTAATTATCCAATCAGACCTTTAAGTAAAAGTGAATTGGTATAGTTCCTATATGCTATGAGTACAGTGAATGCCGAAATGCGTAAGCAGGATCTCTACCCTGGAATGCTGTGATGTTTTGAATAGATTTTTAAGCATTTTTGCTGTAAGCTGCTGTAAGCTTAAATTAAAAGTTATATTTTGTCCACGGAACTCCCAGGTGCTTCTTTTCTTCTTGCTTGTTTTACATTTCCATTGGGGGCAAGTGAGCACAGGTACCAAAGAAAATGGTATCAGACCCTGGGAGCCGGTAACTTTACATACACTGACAGCGTAAGGCATGTTGAGAGAGGGAGACGGAGTTCACGGATGACGTCATCAGCTACGGCTCATGGTTGACAGATGGAGCAGAGACAAGTTGGAGGCAGCAGTAAAGTGTAGCGATTCATGTGAAGCCAAGCAGACTGCTTTCTAGACAGCTCTTGTGGACCGACCATGGAGGTTTGAAATATTATATGGAAGTTCAACACAACACGCTGGTAAGACCAGAATATATGTGTAACTTTGTTGACCTGAACTCACTCCCAAGCCTAAACACTTGTTGATTTACTGCAGTTAGGAGCAGGTGACTTTAAGTGACTTTAAGTGACAATTGAGCTGCGGAAGAGCAGCATACCTATTTCCCAGTGGGTATTATCAATATATGATCTGCATGGTGCTAAGGCTAAGTTTTATTTCTTTCTAAGATGTGCTTAAGCTCACAAACATTGGAATGAAGATTAGTGGAAAAGAGTATTATGGAGTGATGAATCTATGTTTGAAATTTTTGGTTCCAATCGTCGACAATATGTGAAATGTATGATGCTTGCGGCCTTCACTGAAACATGGTGGATGGTCTGTCCTGGTTTGGGGCTGCATTTCTGCCAGGGGTGTTGGCGATATTGTCCGAATTGATGGGATTATGAATACTGAAAAGTACAGACAGGTTTTAATTCATCATGCCATTCCTTCTGGAAAGCGCCTGATTGGGAATGGTTTTATTTATCAGCATGATAACGATCCATAGCACAGTGCTAATGCAGTGAAATCTTATTTGGAGAGAATGAACAGCTAATAAAACACTGGCAGTCATGGACTGATCCCCACAGGGTCCAGACATGAATATTATAGAGGCAGTATGGGAACACCTGGACAGAGAAAGAAATAAAAGACAACCTAAATCTAAAGAACAACTCTGGGAAGTGCTTGAAGTAACCTGGTATAAAATACCAGAAGATAACTTCAGGACAGTCTACCCAAAATAATTCAAGATGTGCTTAGTGCCAAGGGAGGTCACACTAAATACTTTTGCCTGAAGAAGCCATTTTGTTCTGAAAATTGTGTTTTTTTTATATTTTGTGTACATATCCTGTATTTTCTGTTTGTATCTTAATAAAGATACCGAAAAATAAATATGGATGGTCATTAAAACTTTGTAAAAACAACAAATCTAATGGTGGCCTAAGACATTTGCACAGTACTGTACAACCCTCTCACAAGCACTGTACTCTGAGGGAAAATCAGGCCTCAATATAAAGTGAAAACCCCTCTCTCTGAAGAATCAAATGCACATCTTAGCTCTTCAACCAACTTTAGTGGAGGCAAAGTAAAGACTAAGATGTGTGAGGTGGGAGAGGTTTTATAGAGCTCTTCGGTTTGGGAATATTTGTGTCCTTCTAGTGGTAGAGAAGAGTAATTCTTTCTCACCACCTGTATGAAAGAAAGCTAGATTCATAAAGATATACAGTACATCTGAAATTGTTAATAGATACATTTTTAAATAGAAATAAAGAACAACAAAAATTGTGGATAGAATACATGAGAAACAACCACTAAACAAAGACACCTAGATTACAAATTTGGCGCTAACCAGGGTGCGAAATGAACGCAACAAAAGTTGTGCTATTTCACCCCCCATAGCGCTACCATTACAAGTTTCTGAAAAGCCTTCTTGTGCATGCGATATGGTGGCATTAAGCTCCATACTGCACAAAAGCCAAGGGCTGAGAATATGTGCTTGTGCACGCTTTTCCCCATAGACATCAATAGGGAGAGAGTTTGGAAAAAAAACTAACACCTGAAGTGTGAAATGGCGATCGCCTAACGAAACCCTATTGATGTCTATGGGGGAAAAAAAGTTACGTTTAAACCTAACACCCTAAGATAAACCCCAAGTCTAAACACCCCTAATCTGCCGCCCTGACATTGCCGCCACTATAATAAAGTTATTAACCCCTAATCTGCCGCCCCCGACATCGCCAACGCTAAATAAAGTTATTAACCTCTAATCTGCTGCTCCCCACATTGCTGCCACTATAATATAGTTATTAACCCCTATTCCGCCGCTCCCCAACATCGCCGACACTATAATAAAGTTATTAACTCCTAATCTGCCGCCCCCGACATCGCCGTCACTAATAAAAGCTATTAACCCCTATTCCGCCGCTCCCCGACATCGCCGCCACTAAATAAAGTTATTAACCCCTAAACCTCCGGCCTCCCACATCTCCGCCATGAAATAGACCTATTAACCCCTAAACCGCCAGCCGCCCACATCGCAAAACACTCAATTAAACTATTAACCCCTAAACCTAACACCCCCTAACTTTAAATTAAAATGACAATATAACTCTATTTAAATAATTAAAAACTTACCTGTGAAATAAAAATAAACCTAACGTTAAACTATAAATTAACCTAACCTTACTATTCTAATAAAATAAAAAAACTACCAATTAAATTACAAATTTAAGAAAACCTAACACTACGAAAAAAAAATAAAAAAATCCTATGAAAAATGTAAATAAATAATAAACACTAAAATCACGAAAAATAAAAAACACTAAGATTACAAAAAATAAACAAAATTATAAAAAATAAAAACAATTACACCTAATCTAATAGCCCTATAAAAATAAAAAAGCCCCCCAAAAATAAAAACACCCCCTAGCCTACAATAAACTACTAATTACCATTAAAAGGGCATTTTTTAGGGCATTACCCTAAGTTAAACAGTTCTTTTACCTGTAAAAAAATACAAAGTCCCCCCAACAGTAAAACCCACCACCCAACCAACCCCCCAAAATAAAAAACCTAACTCTAAAAAAACCTAAGCTACCCATGTTCAAATCAGACAATAGGATTTCAGTAACTCTCATCCTATTGGCTGTTTTGAACAGCCAATAGGATTTCAGTAGCTCTCATCCTATTGTCTGATCTGAATTTGAAGAATATAATCAGCCAATTGGAATGCAAGGGACGCCATTTTGAAATGGCTACCTTGCATTCAACTTCAGTGTACGGCGGCGACCGAATGAAGGCCCTTTTAAGGACTATTGGTAGTTTATTGTAGGCTAGGGGTGTTTTTATTTTGGGGGGCTTTTTTATTTTTATAGGGCAATTAAATTAGGTGTAATTGTTTTTATTTTTGATAAGTTTGTTTAATTTTTTTGTATTTTTTTGTGTTTTTTATTTTTGGTGTTGTTAGTGTTTATTATTTTTAGTAAATTTTTTTAATTTTTAATTTTTCTTAGGATTTTTAATTTTTTTTCGTAGTTTTAGGATTTTTAAATTTGTAATTTAGTATTTTTAATTGGTAGTTTTTTTTATTTTATTAGAATAGCAAGATTAGGTTAACTTATAGTTTAACGTTAGGTTTATTTTTATTTCACAGGTAAGTTTTTATTTATTTAAATAGAGTTATATTATAATTTTAATTTGAAGTTAGGGGGGGTGTTAGGTTTAGGGGTTAATAGTTTAATTTAGCGTTTTGCGATGTGGGGGGCTGGCGGCTTAAGGGTTTAGTAGGTTTATTTAGTGGCAGTGATGTTCGGGACCGGCGGCTTAGTGGTAATAGGTTTATTTAGTTGCAGAGATGTGGGAGGCTACAGGTTTAGGGGTTAATAACTTGATTTAGTGGCGACGATGTCGGGGAGCGGCATAATAGGGGTTAATAGGTTAAATATAGTGTTTGCAATGCAGGAGGGCGGCGGTTTAAGGGTTAATAGGTAGTTTATGGGTGTTAGTGTACCTTGTAACATTTTAGTTATGAGTTTTGTGAAACATTTTTGTTACACAAAATCCATAACTACTGGTCTCAGATGACATTAAAGATTGTGTTGGTTTAAGCTGTAACACAAGCTTTTTAGCCTCACCGCACAACCTGTAACACCGGCGCTATGGAAATCCCCCACAAAAACGTAATTTTTTTGAGTACGGGATTGATGTTGCGTTGCAGGCTACAATGCTTGCGGTATAGCTATACCGACATGACTCCCAATAGTGCATTCCTGCTTTTTACGCCGAAATTGCCATTTTTTCAGCGTTAAAAGCCGCAACGCAAAACTCGTAGTCTAGGTAAGAGTGAGGTATTGAGAAACATTATAATATAAAATAAACTATGTATACAAACAGTAACTGCCTCCAATGACGTAGGCACGGAGGACCCCTCAATAACTTCTTTTTGAGCTATGATAGAAAATAGATTCTAATTAACTGTCATATTAAAGTAATATGTCAATAATATGAACTTGCATATCTTACACAAGTGTTTTTTATTTATGTAAATGAATGTTTTTAAATTTTTAATATTTTTTTTAAATGTCTTTGTGTCATGTATTAATGTTTTTCATTAGCCAATATCATTCCTTCAATGAACAGTAAAATTTAACTGCTGTTGCGGAAGCCATTTTGTGAACATGTACAGTAGTGAGCGTTCAAGACGACTATCATTCTTTTAATGCATAGAAAGAGTTACTTGGTTATGCATATACATATACTTTTTTTAAAAAATATAAAAAATGTAAAATATTTAAATCAGATTACCTTGGCCAGTCTTTTGCTGCAGCTGGGGACCCAGGTCACCCCATGAGAACCACTGGCTTCTTCCCCAATGCCAGAGAGAGTCCCATCTCTGTTTGGAGATCAGAGGAGGGAGACTGCTCTGCAGAAGGGGACCATGTTACAAGTGAAGAAGGGATTGTCAGCCCCATAAGCCTGCATTAAATCACATTGTATGGTTTAAGATCCTCAGGTTCGTTCTCCAGCTTCCCCACAAGCTCTCCTTTGGTCACCAGACTTTATGCTTCAGTCATAGTTTCATGTCTGACAATCTCTTTTTCACCTGCAACATGGTCCCCTGGTTGCCTGCCACTGCATTAACAGCTGCAGTGACAGACTGCCAGATGTTGTCACTTATGCAAAGCTAGTCAACTTTTTCTGGTCTCAATAATGTTATGTAACACAATGCATCCATCTCTATGCCTGTTTTATCATAAAATAAAAATAAGGTCTGTGTTATCGTTTTAACAAACAGATATGTTTATATAAATAGTATATTTATAAATATATATATATATATCTTTCAGATTGTGTTGTTATTTTTTGTCACTGTATAAGATTTTTAAAAAGTTACCGTATACTTGAACAAAAAATAAAGTACAATCTCTTGCAACCGTGAATAAGCAAGCATAAATCGGTTGGTGCAGCGTGAACGTGACATTGGTCATCCTGACAGTGGCTCTATATTTCATTTTTAAGAAACTGTGCAATGCTTTTCAGTAATGATTAGCAATGTTTGATTGTTTGATCCAAACAACAATATTTTGATTAAAGAAAAGTTTTCATTATTCATTATGGTAGTGATTCACATAATATGATTTTTTTTTTAAATATAACGCCTAGATTTAGAGTTTTGCGCTAGAAGGGGTGCGTTAGCTACGCGTGCTTTTTTCCCCCCGCACCTTTTAAATAACGCTGGTATTTAGAGTTCTCAGAAGGGCTGCGTTAGGCTCCATAAAGGGAGCATACAGGCATATTTACCACCACTGCAACTCTCAATACCAGCGTTGCTTACGGACGCGGCCAGCTTCAAAAACGTGCTCGTGCACGATTCCCCCATAGGAAACAATGGGGCAGTTTGAGCTGAAAAAAAACCTAACACCTGCAAAAAAGCAGCGTTCAGCTCCTAACGCAGCCCCATTGTTTCCTATGGGGAAACACTTTCTAAGTCTGCACCTAACACCCTAACATGTACCCCGAGTCTAAACACCCCTAACCTTACACTTATTAACCCCTAATCTGCCAACCCGCTATCGCTGACCCCTGCATATTATTTTAACCCCTAATCTGCCACTCCGTACACCGTCGCAACCTACATTATCCCTATGTACCCCTAATCTGCTGCCCCTAACACCGCCGACCCCTATATTATATTTATTAACCCCTAATCTGCCGCCCCAACGTCGCCGCTACCTTACCTACAATTATTAACCCCTAATCTGCTGACCGGACCTCACCGCTACTCTAATAAATGTATTAACCCCTAAAGCTAAGTCTAACCCTAACACTAACACCCCCTAAGTTAAATATAATTTTATTCTAACGAAATAAAATAATTCTTATTTAATAAATTAATCCTATTTAAAGCAAAATACTTACCTGTAAAATAAACCCTAATATAGCTACAATATAAATAATAATTATATTGTAGCTATTTTAGGATTAATATTTATTTTACAGGCAACTTTGTATTTATTTTAACCAGGTACAATAGCTATTAAATAGTTAATAACTATTTAATAGTTACCTAGTTAAAATAATTACAAAATTACATGTAAAATAAATCCTAACCTAAGTTACAATTAAACCTAACACTACACTATCAATAAATTAATTAAATAAACTATCTACAATTATCTACAATTAAATCAACTAAACTAAATTACAAAAACAAACAAACACTAAATTACAAAAAAAAAACGAACACTAAATTACAAAAAATAAAAATTTTAAACTAAATACACCTACTCTAAGCCCCCTAAAAAAAATAACAAAGCCCCTCAAAATAAAAAAATGCCCTACCCTATTCTAAAATAAAAAGTTTACAGCTCTTTTACCTTACCAGCCTTTAAAAGGGCCTTTTGCCGGGCATGCCCCAAAGAATTCTGCTCTTTTGCCTGTAAAAAAACATACAATACCCCCCAACATTACAACCCACCACCCACATACCCCTAATCTAACCCAAACCCCCCTTAAAAAACCTAACACTAAGCCCCTGAAGATCTTCCTACCTTATCCTCACCACGCCGGGTATAACCGATCCGTCCAGAAGAGGGTCCGAAGTCTTCATCCTATCCGGCAAGAAGAGGTCCAGAAGAGGGTCCGAAGTCTTCATCCTATACGGCAAGAAGAGGGCATCTGGACCGGTAGACATCTTCATCCAGACGGCATCTTCTATCTTCTTCCATCCGGCGCGGAGATTCAAGTTCAATCGGATTGGCTGATCGGATCAGCCAATCAGATTGAGCTCGCATTCTATTGGCTGATGCGAGAATGCGAGCTCAATCGGATTGGCTGATTAGATCAGCCAATCCAATTGAACTTGAATCTGATTGGCTGATTCAATCAGCCAATCAAATTTTTCCTACCTTAATTCCGATTGGCTGATAGAATCCTATTAGCCAATCGGAATTTGAGGGACGCTATCTTGGATGACGTCATTTAAAGGAACCTTCATTCGGACTTAGGACGTTGTTAGAAGAGGATGGATCCGCGTCGGCTGCTTCAAGATGGTCCCGCTCCGCGCCGGATGGAAGAAGATAGAAGATGCCGCCTGGATGAAGATGTCTACCGGTCCGGATGCCCTCTTCTTGCCGGATAGGATGAAGTCTTCGGACCCTCTTCTGGACGGTTCGGTGATACCCGGGGTGGTGAAGATAAGGTAGGAAGATCTTCAGGGGCTTAGTGTTAGGTTTTTTAAGGGGGGTTTGGGTTAGATTAGGGGTATGTGGGTGGTGGGTTGTAATGTTGGGGGGGGTATTGTATGTTTTTTTACTGGCAAAAGAGCAGAATTCTTTGGGGCATGCCCCGCAAAAGGCTCTTTTAAGGGATGGTAAGGTAAAAGAGCTGTAAAATTTTTATTTTAGAATAGGGTAGGGCATTTTTTTATTTTGGGGGGCTTTGTTATTTTTTTAGGGGGCTTAGAGTAGGTGTAATTAGTTTAACATTCTTGTAATCTTTTTTGTTTGTTTGTTTTTGTAATTTAGTGGGGTTTTTTTGTAATTTAGTTTAGTTGATTTAATTGTAGATAATTGTAGATAGTTTAATTAATTTATTGATAGTGTAGTGTTAGGTTTAATTGTAACTTAGGTTAGGATTTATTTTACAGGTAATTTTGTAATTATTTTAACTAGGTAACTATTAAATAGTTATTAACTATTTAATAGCTATTGTACCTGGTTAAAATAAATACAACGTTGCCTGTAAAATAAATATTAATCCTAAAATAGCTACAATATAATTATTATTTATATTGCAGCTATATTAGGGTTTATTTTACAGGTAAGTATTTAGCTTTAAATAGGATTCATTTATTTAATAAGATTTATTTTATTTCGTTAGATTTAAATTATATTTAATTTAGGGGGGTTAATACATTTATTAGAGTAGTGGTGAGGCAGATTAGGGGTTAATAATTGTAGGTAGGTTGCAGCGACATTGGTGGGGGCAGATTAGGGGGTAATAAATATTATGTAGGGGTCGGCGATGTTAGGGGCAGCAGATTAGGGGTACATAGGGATAAAGTAGGTTGCGGCGGTGTGCGGTCGGCAGATTAGGGGTTAAAAATAAGTGGCGGTGATGTGGGGTGGCCTTGGTTTAGGGGTACATAGGTAGTTTATGGGTGTTAGTGTACTTTAGAGCACAGTAGTTAAGAGCTTTATGAACTCCTGGCTTTTTTCTGAGGCTGGAGTCTTGTCGTTAGATTTCTAACGCTCACTTCAGCCAAGACTCTAAATACCGGCGTTAGAAAGATCCCATTGAAAAGATAGGATACGCAATTGATGTAAGGGGATCTGCGGTATGGAAAAGTTGCGGCTGGAAAGTGAGCGTTAGACCCTTACCTACAAGACTCTAAATTCCAGCGGTAGGCCAAAACCAGCGTTAGGACCCCCTAACGCTGGTTTTGACAGCTAACGCAGAACTCTAAATCTAGGCCTAAGTTTCTTGCTGATATTTTTTTATGAATAATGTGTTTAATAATGTGTAAATCTTTTTTTTTCTTTACGTTAAAACAAATAAATATGCAAACAAACTTAATAAAATTATGTTTTATTTTCTTGGAAAAAACAACAAAAAACAGCGAATTATAAAGGTTGTGAATATGGTTTATAAAGTATTATAAATAATTTCTCTGCTGAAACTTTATTATTCCAATGGTTAAATCTCTACCAGAATGAGAAAGACAAAACATTTTATATTAAAATGTCATGTAACAAAAAAAAACAAATAGACTTCACTAAGCCTCCTAACCTAACACCCTCTAAATTAACCCCAATTAAATAAAATTAAAAAAAAGAAATGGCTACCTTGCATTCAACTTCAGTGTACGGTGGTGACCGTATGAAGAGGGCACTCCACGCAGGATGGGATCCACTTCCAGGATAGCTCTACTCCGTGCCGCCGGGATGAAGATAGAAGACGTCCCCAAGATGGATGAAGGTGTCGCCGCCTGGATGAAGATTTCTCGCCACCTGGATGAAGATGGTTGTACGGACTTCAGGAACCGTGGGTAGATTTTATAGGGTTAGTGTTAGTATTTTTTTTGTGGGTGTTTTGTTTTCTTTCATGTAATAGGCAAGAGTCCATGAGCTAGTGACGCATGGGATATACAATCCTTCCAGGAGGGACAAAGTTTCCCAAACCTCAAAATGCCTATAAATACACCCCTCACCACACCCACAATTCAGTTTTACAGACTCCTATGGAGTTGGTGAAGTAAGTTTGTGCTAAGATTTTGACGCAAGTTCATAATTTCCGGCGTCGTAATTGACGCAGGGGTTCACACAGGGTTGCGTCGTTAGTGACGCGAGTGTGTCATTTCCGGACATGGTTGGCAGAGGGCTATGCTATTTGCATTTTTTCCCATTCCTAAAACTGTCATATAAGGAAATTGATAAAAAAAAATTATATGTTGTTTTTTCTTTTACATTTTGCAAGATGTCTCAATCTGATCCTGCCTCAGAAGTATCTGCTGGAACTTTGCTGCCTGACATCAGTTCTACCAAAGCTAAGTGCATTTGTTGTAAAATTGTGGAGATTATATCTCCTAATGTCATTTGTATTAGTTGCCATGATAAACTTTTACATGCAGATAGAGTGTCCATAAGTAATAGTACATTGCCGGTTGCAGTTCCTTCAACTTCTAATGTACATGATATACCTATGAATTTTAAAGAATTTGTTACTGATTCTATTCAGAAGGCTTTGTCTGCATTTCCACCTTCTAATAAGCGTGAGGTCTTTTAAAACTTCTCATAAAGTTGATGAAATTTCAAATGACCGACAACATAATGAATTATCCACCTCTGATGAGGATCTATCTGATTCAGAAGATCCTTCCTCAGACATTGTCACTGACAAATCTACTTATTTATTTAAAATGGAGTATATGCGTTCTTTGTTAAAAGAAGTGTTAATCACTTTGGATATTGAGGAAGCTAGTCCTCTTGATATTAAAACCAGTAAACATTTAAATTCTGTTTTTAAACCTCCTGTGGTTACTCCAGAGGTTTTTCCTATTCCTGATGCTATTTCTGATATGATTTCTAAGGAATGGAATAAGCCGGGTACTCCTTTTAATCCTTCTGCAAGGTTTAAAAAATTGTATCCTTTACCAGCAATTTCAATAGAGTTTTGGGAAAAGATCCCCAAAGTTGATGGGGCTATTTCTACTCTTGCTAAACGAACCACTATTCCTATGGAAGATAGCACTTCCTTTAAAGATCCTTTAGATAGGAAGCTTGAATCTTATCTAAGGAAAGCCTATTTATATTCAGGTCATCTTCTTAGGCCTGCAATTACTTTGGCTGATGTTGCAGCTGCTTCAACTTTTTGGTTGGAGAATTTAGCGCAACAAGAATTGGATTCTGACTTATATAGCATTGTTCGTTTACTACAACATGCTAATCATTTTATTTGTGATGCTATTTTTTATATTATCAAAATTGATGTAAGATCCATCCATGTCTTTAGCTATTTTAGCTAGAAGAGCTTTGTGGCTTAAATCTTGGAATGCTGATATGACATCTAAGTCTAGATTACTATCTCTTTCTTTCCAAGGTAATAATTTCTTTGGTTCTCAGTTGGAGTCTATTATTTCAACTGTTACTGGGGGGAAGGGAGGTTTTTTGCCTCAGGATAAAAAAACCTAAGGGTAAATCTAAGGCTTCTAATCGTTTTCGTTCCTTTCTTCAAAATAAGGAACAAAAACCTAATCCTTCCCCCAAGGAATCTGTTTCCAATTGGAAGCCTTCCTCAAATTGGAACAAATCCAAACCTTTTAAGAAACCAAAGTCAGCCCCTAAGTCCGCATGAAGGTGAGGCCATCATTCCAGCTCAGCTTGTAGGGGGCAGATTAAGGTTTTTCAAGGATGTTTGGGCAAATTCTGTCCAAAATCTATGGATTCAGAGCATTGTCTCTCAGGGGTACCGAATAGCATTCAGAGTAAGACCTCCTCTGAGAAGATTTTTTCTCTCACGCATCCCAGTGAATCCAGTAAAAGCCCAGGCTTTCCTGAAGTGTATTTCAGATCTGGAGGTTTCAGGGGTAATATGCTGGTGGTTCCTTTTCAGGAACAAGGCTTGGGGTTTTATTCAAATCTATTCATTGTCCCAAAGAAAGAAAATTCATTCAGACCAGTTCTGGATCTGAAAATTTTTAATCGTTATGTAAGAGTACCAACTTTCAAGATGGTGACTATAAGGACTATTCTGCCTTTTGTTCAGCAAGGACATTATATGTCTACAATAGACTTGCAGGATGCTTACCTTCATTTTCTGATTCATCCAGAACATTATCAGTTCCTGAGATTCTCTTTTCTAGACAAGCATTACCAATTTGTTGCTCTCACATTTGGCCTAGCAACAGCTCCAAGAATCTTTTCAAAGGTTCTGGGTGCCCTACTCTCTGTAATCAGAGAACAGGGTATTGCGGTGTTTCCTTATTTGGACGATATCTTGGTACTAGCTCAGTCTTTACGTTCTGCAGAATCTCACACAAATCAACTTGTGTTGTTTGTTCGAAAACATGGTTGGAGGATCAATTTACCAAAAAGTTTTTTGATTCCTCAGACAAGGGACACCTTTTTAGGTTTCCAGATAGATTCAGTGTCCATGACTCTGTCTCTAACAGACAAGAGACGTTTGAAATTGGTTGCAGCATGTCGGCACCTTCAGTCTCAGTCATTCCCTTCAGTGGCTATGTGCATGGAAGTTTTAGGCCTCATGACTGCAGCATCGGACGCGTTTCCTTTTGCTCGTTTTCACATGAGACCTCTCCAGCTTTGCATGCTGAATCAATGGTGCCGGGATTATACAAAGATAGCACAATTAATATCCTTAAATCCCAATGTTCAACACTCTCTGACATGGTGGATAAATCACCAGCGTTTAGTTCAAGGGGCCTCTTTTGTTCGGCCAACCTGGACTGTGATCACAACAGATGCGAGTCTTTCAGGTTGGGGAGCTGTCTGGGGATCTCTGACAGCACAAGGGGTTTGGAAATCTCAAGAGGCGAGATTACCAATCAATATTTTAGAACTCCGTGCAAGTCTCAGAGCTCTTCAATTTTGGCCTCTGTTGAAGAGAGAACCGTTCATTTGTTTTCAGACAGACAATATCACAATGGTGGCATATGTCAATCATCAGGGTGGGACTCACAGTCACCTAGCTATGAAAGAAGTATCTTGGATACTTGTTTGGGTGGAATCCAGCTTTTGTCTAATTTCTGTGGTTCATATCCCAGGTGTAGACAATTAGGAGGCGGATTATCTCAGCTGTCAGACTTTCCATCCAGGGGAGTGGTCTCTCCATCCGGATGTGTTTTCTCAGATTGTTCAGATGTGGGGTCTTCCAGAAATAGATCTGATGGCTTCTCATCTAAACAAGAAACTTCCCAGATACCTGTCCAGGTCCAAGGATTCTCAGGCGGAAGCAGTAGATGCATGGACACTTCCTTGGTGTTATCAACCTGCTTATATCTTCCCGCCTCTAGTTAATCTTCCAAGAGTGATCTCCAAGATCATCATGGAACAATCATTTGTGTTGCTGGTGGCTCCAGCATGGCCCCACAGGTTTTGGTATGCAGATCTTGTTCGGATGTCCAGTTGCCAACCTTGGCCACTTCCGTTAAGGCCGGACCTACTGTTTCAAGGTCCGTTTTTCCATCAGGATCTCAAATCATTAAATTTGAAGGTATGGAAATTGAACACTTAGTACTAAGTCATAGAGGTTTCTCTGACTCAGTAATTAATACTATGTTACAAGCTCGTAAATCTGTCTCTAGGAAGATTTATTATCAAGTTTGGATGACTTACATTTCATGGTGTTCTTCTCATAAATTCTCTTGGCATTCTTTTAGAATTCCTAGAATTTTACAGTTTCTTCAGGATGGTCTGGATAGGGGTTTGTCTCCAAGTTCCTTGAAGGGACAAATCTCTGCTCTCTCTGTTTTATTTCACAGAAAGATTGCTAATCTTCCTGATATTCACTGTTTTGTACAGGCTTTAGTTCATATTAAGCCTGTCATTAAATCAATTTCTCCTCCTTGGAGTCTTAATTTGGTTTTGAAGGCGTTACAGGCTCCTCCTTTTGAGCCTATGCATTCTTTGGATATTAAACTACTTTCTTGGAAAGTGTTGTTCATTTTGGCTATCTCTTCTGCTAGAAGAGTTTCTGAGCTATCTGCTCTTTCTTGTGAATCTCCTTTTCTGATTTTTCATCAGGATAAGTCGGTTTTGCTGACTTCATTTGAATTTTTACCTAAGGTTGTGAATTCTAACAACATTAGTAGAGAAATTGTTGTCCCTTCCTTGTGTCCTAATCCTAAGAATTCTTTGGAAAGATTCTTACATTCTTTGGATGTACTAAGAGCTTTGAAATATTATGTTGAAGCTACCAAAGATTTCAGGAAGACTTCTAGTCTATTTGTTATTTTTTCTTGTCCTAGGAAAGGTCAGAAGGCCTCTGCTATTTCCTTGGCCTCTTGGTTAAAGCTTTTGATTCTTCAAGCTTATTTGGAGTCGGGTCAAGCCCCGCCACAGAGAATTACAGCTCATTCTACTAGATCAGTCTCCACTTCGTGGGCTTTTAAGAATGAAGCTTCAGTTGATCAGATTTGCAAAGCAGCGACTTGGTCCTCTTTGCATACATTTACTAAATTCTACCGTTTTGATGTATTTGCTTCTTCTGAAGCAGTTTTTGGTAGAAAAGTTCTTCAGGCAGCTGTTTCAGTTTGATTCCTCTGCTGATGTTTTAACTTTTTCTTTTCTTCATGAAAATAACTTATATTTTGGGTTGTGGATTATTTTTTCAGCATTTGGATGTTGTTTATTTTTATCCCTCCCTCTCTAGTGATTCTTGCGTGGAGTTCCACATCTTGGGTATTTGATATCCCATACGTCACTAGCTCATGGAAGAAAACATAATTTATGTAAGAACTTATCTGATAAATTAATTTCTTTCATATTGGCAAGTCCATGAGGCCCACCCTTTTTATGGTGGTTATAATTTTTTGTGTAAAGCACAATTATTCCAAATTCCTTTGTTGATGCTTTTTACTCCTTTCTTTATCACCCCACTACTTGGCTATTCGTTAAAATGAATTGTGGGTGTGGTGAGGGGTGTATTTATAGGCATTTTGAGGTTTGGGAAACTTTGCCCCCCCTGGTAGGATTGTATATCCCATACGTCACTAGCTCATGGACTCTTGCCAATATGAAAGAAATGAATTTATCAGGTAAGTTCTTACATAAAATATGTTTTTTTTAGATTAGGGATGGGCACTACTGAATGCCCTTTTAAGGGCAATGCCCATACAAATGCCCCTTTAGTAGTAATGGGTAGTTTAGGATTTTTTAGAGTTTTTTTATTTTGGGGGGTTGGTTGGATGGTGGGTTTTACTGTTGGGGGGGGCTTTGTATTTTTTTTACAGATAAAAGAGCTGTTTAACTTAGGGCAATGCCCTACAAAAGGCCCTTTTAAGGGCTATTGGTAGTTTATTGTAGGTTAGGGGGTGTTTTTATTTTTATAGGGCTATTAGATTTGGTGTAATTGTTTTCATTTTTAATAATTTCGTTTATTAATTTAGTGTTTATTATTTTTTGTAATTTTTTTTCATAGTTTTTTTCAATTTGTATTTTAGGTTTTTAATTGGTAGCATTTTTTTATTTTATTAAAATAGTTATGTTAGGTTAATTTATAGTTTAATGTTAGGTTTATTTTTATTTCACAGGTAATTGTAATTTTAATTTAAAGTTAGGGGGGTGTTAGGTTTAGGGGTTAATAGTTTAATTTAACTTTATTTAGGTGTCAGCGATGTTGGGGGTGGCGGATTAGGGGTGTTTAGACTTGGGGTTTATGTTAGTGTGTTAGTTTTAAAGGTAACTTTTTTTTCCCCCATAGACATCAATGGGGTTGCATTATGGAGATTTTTTATTCCGTACTTCAGGTGTTAGGTTTTTTTCTAACACTCTCTCCCCATTGATGCCTATGAGGGAAAGCGTGCACGAGAACGTCAAATCAGCCCTTGGATTTTGTGCGGTATGGAGCTTAATGCCACCATATCGCACCCACATGGAGGCTTTTCAGTAACTCGTAATGGCAGCGCTATAGAGAGTGAAATAACGCAACTTTTTTGGCGTTTTGCACCCTGTTTAGCGCAAAACTCATAATATAGGCATTTATTAGGTACTTTGCGATGTGGGGGTTGGTGGATTAAGGGTTAATACATTTTATTTCGTTATTGCGGTGGGGGGATGGCGGTTGACAGGTAGATATTGCGCATGCGTTAGGTGTTTGTTAAAAGTTCCAGGGAGTTATGGTGCTCATATACTTAGCTCAAGGCTTGCTGCGCCTGCCTAGGTGTGGCACAGTGAAAATAGAGTAAAATTTCTCCATTTTCGCAGCGCATGTCCTTGCGCCGAATATGTGATACTGACTTGCGACACCGGTTCTTTGTTAGTTTATGGGAGTAAAAACAGCTGCCGATGGGTAAAATATACGTGCCTCATTTGTATCCGACAAAAAATAGCCGATGCCGACTTTTGCGGGCGACGCCGCATAGGTGATCGAGCCCTAAGTTAGTAAGATGCACGTGTCTGAAGCACTACATGGCAACAAAACAGTGCTCGGGCAAATGTATAACTGTGTAAAGTATTCTTGCAAAACTGCTGACATAATGTACACACTCCTGAGCCTACCTACCTGCCTTTTAACAAAGGGTACCGAGAGAACAAAATAAATTTGATGAAAGAAGTAAATTGGAAAGTTTTGTTTTTAAAATCTTTACACTCTATCTGAATCAGGAAATAAATAAATTGAGTTTTATGTCTCTTTAAGAGGTACATCTATAAACTAATTGTATATTCCAAAACTATAGGACAAACTGAACAGCACAACATACCATTTTTATAGGTTATACCCTGAAAGCAATATATAAAATCAAATATAATCTAAAGTCTAAAAGCAGCTTTATCAAATGGTGATAAATGTTACAGCCACAATGATTTAGTCACGTTCATCCAGCATCCAGCTCATCCATTAATTTATTAAATATCACTGTCACTAAATCCAATTGTTCCACATTGGGACTGACAATACCCAATGAATTTATTTAAAATTTAGACTTGCAATTCCTTTTTATTGCATTAACCATTTGTGAAATTAGTTATATGCATGTTCAATCAGCGTAACTGCTTTCATTTTGATGCACCTGTCTAATCCCTGATAGAAAAATGATCATAATATTTGCAGCCTGTTATAGGAGTCCCTCAGGTAAATCTGTGTTTATGGGTAAAAAATTATTTAATTTATCATTGGGAAGGCCGCAGGGCACTAGATGTGAGCATCTCAGTTTGAAGCAGAGTTTAATTCACTGACACATTTCATATAAATGAAATTGGCAGCAGCTGGAGAGAGAGAGAGTTTTGCAGGGATGTGTTGTGCATACAGCTGTATCACAAAAAATAAAAAATAAAAAGAAAGCTACAAATCCTCAATATGAACTACACTATGCAAAGCATGAACATAGTAAATAATGGAAACATATTAATAAATTAATAATCATTATAGTTACTGTAAAATATACATATATATTCAAATGATGTTTTTAGAATTTTTAAGAACATCTATAATAATCATTAATAATTATTAATATTTTTTTCAATATTTTATATTTAATATGTATATAACGCGCCTTAAGATAACAAATTGATGATGTGCACTAACGCGAACAACCGAAGCGCATTAGGCATATTTTACATTCCAATGTCCTTTACACAGAAAACAAATGTTCTTTTTATTTTTAAATATATATTTAGATATATATATCTGATGATGTTAAAGGGACACTAAACCCAAAAATTGTCTTTCATGATTTAAGTAGAGAATACAATTTTAAACAACATTTCAATTTACTTCTATTATCTGATTTGCTTCATTCTTTAGATATCCTTTATTGAAGAAACAGCAATGCACATGGGTGAACCAATCACACAAGGCATCTATGTGCAGCAACCAATCAGCAGCTACTGAGTCTATATAGATATGCTTTTCAGCAAAGTATATCTAGAGAATGACGCAAATGAGATAATATAAGTAAATTATAAAGTTGTTTAAAATTGCATGCTCTTTCTAAATCATGAAAGAAAAATGTTGGGTTTCATGTCCCTTTAATGTAGAATACATATCTAGAGGGGGCAGGTCTAGGCAGCAGCCAACTTGGCCGCAAAAACAGAAGCTCTCTAAGGAAGATCTTCACAACTTCCACAATAGAAGCATAAAGCTCTGGAATCCCTGACTCTCAAAGAGTCCGATCTGCTAATATTTGCTGCATCAATGAATTACAAGCTCAGTTCTGGTCCGTTGAGTAACCCGGGTTAAGCAAAGATACACCAACTGCTATAACACACCACATACTAAACCATACACAGCACCAGGGGCGCGATCCGATATCGATCGCAGTTTGCGGCGCAAGCGAGGGAACCGGCGTCGCCCGCAGTTTCAGCTCGCAACTCGAGCCATCCCATATAAGTCGCCGTCAGATGCTAACGTGCCGTAAGTCTGACAAACCAGCGATGTCCAGAAATCTGCGTAAGTACAAATTTCTGGCGTCGCCAGTGACTTGCGCCACGTTAGAATCTGCCGGCGCCTATAAAACCTGACTAAAGTTTAAAACACCCGCACTGTCTAACACGCCTCCCTAACATAGCCCGCACTGTCTAACACGCCTCCCTAACATAGCCCGCACTGTCTAACCCTCTATCCGCTATCCCCCCTCACTAGCCTAACAATAAAAAAGCTATTAACCCCTAAACCGCCGCTCCTTTACCCCGCCGCAACCTAATAAAATTATTAACCCCTAAACCGCCGCTCCCGTACCCCGCCGCCAGCTATATTATATCTATAACCCCCTAAAGTGAGCCCCTAACACCGCCGCCATCTATATTAAAATGATTAACCCCTAATGTAAGCCCCTTACACCGCCACCATCTCTATTAAAATGATTAACCCCTAATTTAATCTACCTACCCCGCCGCCAGTTATATTATCTATATTAACCCTAAGTATATTATAGTTAATATAGGTATTACATTATATATATTAACTATATTAACCCTAATTATATTAGGGTTAATATAGTTAATATAGTTACTATAGTATTTATATTAACTATATTAACTCTATCTAACCCTAACTAAATTTATATTAAATTAATCTAATTCATTTATAAACTAAAATGTTCCTATTTAAATCTAAATACTTACCTATAAAATAAACCCTAAGATAGCTACAATATAATTAATAATTACATTGTAGCTATGTTAGGGTTAATATTTATTTTACAGGTAAATTGTTAATTATTTTAACTAGGTATAATAGATATTAAATAGTTATTAACTATTTAATATCTACCTAGTTAAAATAATTACCCAATTACCTGTAAAATAAATCCTAACCTAAGTTACAAATACACCTACACTATCAATAAATTTAATAAACTACTAACATCTATCTAAAAATACAATTAAATTAACTAAACTAAATTACAAAAAAAAACAAACACTAAATTACAAAAAATAAAAAAAAGATTACAAGATATTTAAGCTAATTACACCTATTCTAAGCCCCCTAATAAAATAATAAACCCCCAAAATTAAAAAAAATTCCCTGCCCTATTCTAAATTCAACAAATTTCAAAGCTCTTTACCTTACCAGCCCTTAAAAGGGCCTTTTGTGGGGCATGCCCCAAAGAATTCAGCTCTTTTGCATACAAGAAATACAATACCCCCCCCCCCCATTACAACCCACCACCCACATACCCCTATTCTAAACCCACCCAAACCCCCCTTAAAAAAGCCTAACACTACCCCCCTGAAGATCTCCCTACCTTGTCTTCACCACACCGGGCCGAACTCCTGATCCGATCCGGGCGATGTCTTCCTCCAAGCGGCAAAGAAGAATTCTTCCTCCGGTGACGTCTTCCTCCAAGCGGCAGCAAAGTCTTCATTCTTCCGGCGGCATCTTCAATCTTCTTTCTTCGCTCCGCCGCCGCGGAGCATCCATCCCGGCCGACTGCTGAACTTGGAATGATGTACCTTTAAATGACGTCATCCAAGATGGCGTCCGCCGAATTCCGATTGGCTGATAGGATTCTATCAGCCAATCGGAATTAAGTTAAAAAAATCTGATTGGCTGATTGAATCAGCCAATCAGATTCAAGTTCAATCCGATTGGCTGATCCAATCAGCCAATCAGATTGAGCTTGCATTCTATTGGCTGATCGGAACAGCCAATAGAATGCAAGCTCAATCTGATTGGCTGATTGGATCAGCCAATCGGATTGAACTTGAATCTGATTGGCTGATTCAATCAGCCAATCAGATTTTTTTAACTTAATTCCGATTGGCTGATAGAATCCTATCAGCCAATCGGAATTCGGCGGACGCCATCTTGGATGACGTCATTTAAAGGTACATCATTCCAAGTTCAGCAGTCGGCCGGGATGGATGCTCCGCGGCGGCGGAGCGAAGAAAGAAGATTGAAGATGCCGCCGGAAGAATGAAGACTTTGCTGCCGCTTGGAGGAAGACGTCGCCGGAGGAAGAATTCTTCTTTGCCGCTTGGAGGAAGACATCGCCCGGATCGGATCAGGAGTTCGGCCCGGTGTGGTGAAGACAAGGTAGGGAGATCTTCAGGGGGGTAGTGTTAGGCTTTTTTAAGGGGGGTTTGGGTGGGTTTAGAATAGGGGTATGTGGGTGGTGGGTTGTAATGGGGGGGGGGTATTGTATTTCTTGTATGCAAAAGAGCTGAATTCTTTGGGGCATGCCCCACAAAAGGCCCTTTTAAGGGCTGGTAAGGTAAAGAGCTTTGAAATTTGTTGAATTTAGAATAGGGCAGGGAATTTTTTTTATTTTGGGGGTTTATTATTTTATTAGGGGGCTTAGAATAGGTGTAATTAGCTTAAATATCTTGTAATCTTTTTTTTATTTTTTGTAATTTAGTGTTTGTTTTTTTTTGTAATTTAGTTTAGTTAATTTAATTGTATTTTTAGATAGATGTTAGTAGTTTATTAAATTTATTGATAGTGTAGGTGTATTTGTAACTTAGGTTAGGATTTATTTTACAGGTAATTGGGTAATTATTTTAACTAGGTAGATATTAAATAGTTAATAACTATTTAATATCTATTATACCTAGTTAAAATAATTAACAATTTACCTGTAAAATAAATATTAACCCTAACATAGCTACAATGTAATTATTAATTATATTGTAGCTATCTTAGGGTTTATTTTATAGGTAAGTATTTAGATTTAAATAGGAACATTTTAGTTTATAAATTAATTAGATTAATTTAATATAAATTTAGTTAGGGTTAGATAGAGTTAATATAGTTAATATAAATACTATAGTAACTATATTAACTATATTAACCCTAATATAATTAGGGTTAATATAGTTAATATATATAATGTAATACCTATATTAACTATAATATACTTAGGGTTAATATAGATAATATAGCTGGCGGCGGGGTAGGTAGATTAAATTAGGGGTTAATCATTTTAATAGAGATGGCGGCGGTGTAAGGGGCTTACATTAGGGGTTAATCATTTTTATATAGGTGGCGGCGGTGTAAGGGTTCAGATTAGGGGATAGATAAGGTAGATGGCGGCGGTTTTAGAGGCTCACAGTAGGGGGTTAGTTTATGTAGATGGCGGCGGGGTCCGGGAGCGGCGGTTTAGGGGGTAATAACTTTATTAGGGATTTCGGGGGGGGGGGGGGGGGATCGTGGTTGACAGGTAGATAGACATTGCGCATGCGTTAGGTGTTAGGTTTATTTTAGCAGATCGCGGTTGACAGGAAGATAGACATTGCGCATGCGTTAGGTGTTAGGTTTATTTTCTAGTTAGTTTAGGGAGTTACGGGGCTCCAATAGTCAGCGTAAGGCTTCTTACGGCTGCTTTTTGTGGCGAGGTGAAAATGGAGTAAGTTTTCTCCATTTTCACCACGTAAGTCCTTACGCTGCATATTGGATACCAAACTGCGCGGGTTTGGTATACCTGCCTATGGCCCAAAAAACTGCGGGCGACGTCAGAAATATACGCGCGTAACTTCTAGGTTACGCCGTATATGTGATACCAAATCCGCGCAAATATTGGCGTTGCCGGCTTTTGCGGGCGACGCTTTATATCGGATCGACCCCCTGCTTCCTTTTTAAATAGGAGTTAGCTACATCTCTCTTGCAAGATTTAAGATCGAGGGCTCCATGTACTAAGCCGTCAATTCATCCGTCATTTTAGACGCGGATAAACTCGCCGTTACTCGCCGCGGGCGAAATGGTGTCCGCTGTCACTATGTACTAATAATCCCCCAATAAATAGACAAGTCTAGCCCGCCGCAAGCAGTGGCGGATTATTGATAAATTTGACGCCTCGCTCGCCGCAACTAAGCTGATGTACTTAACTTTCAGTTGAATTGTCTGGCCAATTATTAACACGTGACATGCAAGGTGTCACGAACATCATAGTAGTCGCGGGAATAGAATTTTGCTCCTATAAAAGTTCAACTTATCTAAACAACTTTATTATTGTTCAAATTTTTTTGAAGAGTGATAACAGAGCGTTATTTTTGTAATATTTATTTACAATTTGGATATGGCTTCATCTGGATCTGATAATATATAAATATTAATATAAAAATAATTATAAAGATTGACAACTATACAATACAAATTTAAAATATAGATTACTCTTTAATTACAGTCGAAAAATTTGGCGCAATTTATGTACATGGAAATGAGAGACAAATTAGACGCCAGTTATGCTGTACAATGCTGATATTACTGCCTTTTATATATGTCTAGACTGGCGTCTATATTGACTTTCCTATTGTTTTGTACCTTGCCTGCCACCTAAAAGGTGGCGAGGCAAAAATAACGAGGTGGGAGCGGAAATTGTAGCGAGCGGACAAATAGATTTTTTAGTACATTAGTTTTTGGCGAGTTGGTGGTCAAATGTGTCTAATTACAGTGAAAAATGGAGAGGTAGCGAGGTTTGGCGGATAAGTACGCTCGCAATTTTAAAGATGCGAGTTTGAACATAGTTCACGACTTTGTACATATCAGTTTGCGAGTTTTGACGCGAGATTTGTTGCGGGTAGCTCGCTGACTGCTTAGTACATGGAGCCCCATGTCTAGATCAGCACCACACGATCTGCATAGACATGCTGAAAACTTAAGTAAACTTACGCTCTGTTATAGTTCCTACCGATGACAGCACGAATGTCCTGCTTACCCGGTGCAATGCTGTAGGGCCCAAGTGTATGTCTCCGGCTGAGTCAGGTACATCGCAATCACACAACGCTTAGCGGGGTGAGACTGAGAGTGGTGAGTTTCCAGTAAAAAGAGGAGATATAGGGGCCTATCTATCAAGCTCCGAATGGAGCTTGATGCCCCTTGTTTCTGGCGAGCTTGCAGGCTTGCCAGAAACAGCAGTTATGAAACAGCGGTCACAAGGACCGCTGCTCCATAACCTATCCGCCTGCTCTGAGCAGGCGGACAGACATCGCCGGAAATCAACCCGATCGAGTACGATAGGGTTGATTGACACCCCCCTGCTGGCGGCCCATTGTCCGCGAGTCTGCTGGGGGCAGTGTTGCACCAGCAGCTCTTGTGAGCTGCTGGTGCAATGCTGAATACGGAGAGCATATTGCTCGCCGTATTCAGCGAGGTCTGGTGGACCTGATCCGCACTGTCGGATCAGGTCCGCCAGAATTTCTTAAATAGGGGCCATAGTGGCAGAGGTTCTTCAGTCAACTTCATCACAGATTCTCTAGCACCCCTATAGATGTCCCAGAATGTTACAGCAACACAAGTAGCCAGTAATTTATTTTGTACGCAACAGCAGTCATTACCGATGTATTGCCCACAAGATCACAATGTACAGCTGCATAGAGGTTTTGGATCTAGATGGCCAGGGACTTATGAACATTTATTTAAACTATTATGGAACTCTTTAAATTAAGTTATCCAGGATACTTTACTATGCCTCACATCCCTTTTGAAAACTGGAGTGGGGTAATTATCTACAGTATTTGGAGCAGCAAACGTGCAGATTCAAGCTATACTGACTTTGATGGTATACTGTTCTAACTTCACTACTAAGACTCATTTTGAGATTTATCTTACATAGCATTACCTAGGTTTTGGCTCCTTGATTAATAATATCCTAGATGGCAACCTAATTTTCAGAAGAGTGTGGACTCCTAGGCATTGTAAACCTAGTCTTTAACCTTTAAAATCTCAAAGACTTAAACTCAGCTTTAGTTAAACATTATCATTTCACAGAGTTTACTTAGATGGGCCATGTGATTGTTATTTAATTAAACAGGTTTGTATGGCTCATATTTCTTTTGTTTCTGTAAATGTGTTTGCAATGAGTAGAAGAGGTGCTTTTGATTTGCAATGCCATAGGAAGTTCTAATTCATACTAAGGGCTCTATTTGTTAAGCAGCGGATACTGCTTCGGAGGCCCATCAGTTCAGGCTCACCTGAAACATAAGTTAAGATATGCAATGCTGATTTAGGGGTCTGTTCATAGTTCATAGTAGTTTAGTAGATCTGTTTTTCAGCTTCCAATACATACACAATAATGTTTTAGAGTGATCACAATCTAAACAATAGCAACATTTTTGTACTGGAGAAATATTAAACTGGATATCGGAAAAGTCACTCATACATGCGCGGAAACATTGACTTTGGCGATCCCATTCTACTCGGCCACAAGTCATTGACTAAATAGACATATCAAATTTAACAGCTAACTTGATACAGCGCACATGATAAAGTGTAAAACTGTCCGTATCAACATGTTTGTGAGTATTCTATTGTGTATATGCAATTCACTCTGAAATGGCCACTGATGCCATATGAATATATGGTCTAGATTCATAAAACCTATATTCAACACTATAGTATAGTCCCTCAGTAGTGTTCAGGACAGACATTTACATATTTCTATGTATTTAATAGTCAGATATATGATATCTTGTAAACCATGTCTTTGTGATCAGGATTTAACAGTTTGACACTGTCTTGTTTATTGGCAACTAGCATATAGTTTGCATGGGTTTTTAATTGTGTTTTGAGTCTATGTGATTTAAAATATCTAGAACACTGTGTCACCCTATTCTTACAGTGGTAGATTGTTACAACAAGGTTTGGAACTTTTGCCAATATTTTAAACCTTGTCACTTATAAAACCCTGTTATAGCAGATGAGATACATTGCAGCCACTTTCTTATAGAAATTAATTTCAGCGCTGTTCTTGTTTTTGATGAAACTCTTTTCAAAATGGAAAACAAAGTTTTCTTAATGAATAAAACAAAGAAAAGAAAAAAATAATAATTTTAAATAATTAAGGGCTAGATTTACAAGTGGCGTGCTAACCTTAGCAATACTGTGTCCATGGTAATTTTCACACGTATTACCAGTTGAATATAAACTGATGTGCTTGAGCGCAAAAAAATTTTGCACTTTTCAGGTTAGTGCAAGTAAAGACTGCGTAAATTGTAAAAAAAAATTGCACCAGGCACAACATAAGTACATATATAAAAAAATAGATCATGGACTCTCATTAATTTAAACAATTGTTAGAACAATTGTTAGAGGCCTTCTATTAATATAGAAGGCTAAAAAAAAAGTATATATCTATATATATATATATATATATATATATATATATATATATATATATATATATATATACATATTTTTATTATGTTTTACTTTGTTTTAATGTAATGCTTCAGATGATGGCCTCTAGTTATCAAGCCGTCAACCGCAAATACGCTGGAATTCCGCAACGTATTTGTGGCGAGGCTGATTTGCCTTAGTTATCAACCCCCACTGCCCGGCAAAAGTAGAATATAATGACGTAACCTACGATCCGCCGGACTCAGTCCGACACAGATCGATGGTTACGTCACTACAGATGTTCCGAACGCAAGTTCGGCACAATCTGCCTACTTTTGGTAGTTATCAAACTACTACCAGGTACGCTCGCCACTATTCCGGGCCAGCGTACCTGGATTTCAATCCGCCTCCCTGGAGGCGGCGGATCCCATAGGAACCAATGGGAGTCTGACCATAGCGAAAGCGCATGTTCGCTGCTGCCCGATATCCCATTGATTCCTATGGGAAACGTCTGCACCTAACACCCTAACATGTACCCCGAGTTTAAACACCCCTAATCTGCCCCCCCCTACACTGCCGCAACTAAATAAATTTATTACCCCCTAAACCACCGCTCCCGGACCCCGCCGCAACTATAATAAACATGTTAACCCCTAAACAGCCACTCCCTGACCCCGCTGCCACCTACATAATACATATTAACCCCTAATCTGCCACCCCCTATACCGCCGCCACCTACATAAACTTATTAACCCCTATCCTGCGGATCCCGGACCCCGCCGCAACTAAATAAATTGTTTAACCCCTAAACCGCCGCTCCCGGACCCCGCCGCCACCTATATTAAAGTTAATAACCTCTATCCTGCCCCCCTATACCGCCGCCACCTATATTAAAATTATCAACCCCTAAACCTAAGTCTAACACTAACCCTAACCCCCCCCTAACTTAAATATTATTTTAATAAATCTAAATAATATTACTCGTATTAACAAAATGAATCCTATTTAAAACTAAATACTTACCTGTAAAATAAACCCTTAGGCCTAGATTTGGAGTTTGGCGGTAGCCGTGAAAACCAGCGTTAGAGGCTCCTAACGCTGGTTTTAGGCTACCTCCGGTATTTGGAGTCACTCAAAAAAGGGTCTAACGCTCACTTTTCAGCCGCGACTTTTCCATACCGCAGATCCCCTTACGTCAATTGCGTATCCTATCTTTTCAATGGGATTTTTCTAACTCCGGTATTTAGAGTTGTGTCTGAAGTGAGCGTTAGAATTCTAACGACAAAACTCCAGCCGCAGGAAAAAAGTCAGTAGTTAAGAGCTTTCTGGGCTAACGCCGGTTTATAAAGCTCTTAACTACTGTGCTCTAAAGTACACTAACACCCATAAACTACCTATGTACCCCTAAACCGAGGCCCCCCACATCGCCGCCACTCAATTTAATTTTTTTAACCCCTAATCTGCCGACCGCCACCTACGTTATCCTTATGTACCCCTAATCTGCTGCCCCTAACACCGCCAACCCCTATATTATATTTATTAACCCCTAACCTGCTCCCCACAACGTCGCAGCCAGCTACCTACAATAATTAACCCCTAATCTGCCGACCGCAAAGAGCCGCCACCTACATTATAGCTATGTACCCCTAATCTGCTGCCCCTAACACCGCCGACCCCTATATTATATTTATTAACCCTTAATCTGCCCCCCACAACGTCGCTTCCACCTGCCTACACTTATTAACCCCTAATCTGCCGAGCGGACTGCACCGCTATCATAATAAAGTTATTAACCCCTAATCCGCCTCACTAACCCTATAATAAATAGTATTAACCCCTAATCTGCCCTCCCTAACATCGCCGACACCTAACTTCAAACATTAACCCCTAATCTGCCGACTGGAGCTCACCGCTATTCTAATAAATGTATTAACCCCTAAAGCTAAGTCTAACCCTAACACTAACACCCCCCTAACTTAAATATAATTTAAATCTAACGAAATAAATTAACTCTTATTAAATAAATTATTCCTATTTAAAGCTAAATACTTACCTGTAAAATAAACCCTAATATAGCTACAATATAAATTATAATTATATTATAGCTATTTTAGGATTAATATTTATTTTACAGGTAACTTTGTATTTATTTTAACCAGGTACAATAGCTATTAAATAGTTAAGAACTATTTAATAGCTAAAATAGTTAAAATAATTACAAAATTACCTGTAAAATAAATCCTAACCTAAGTTACAATTAAACCTAACACTATACTATCATTAAATTAATTAAATAAAATACCTACAATTACCTACAATTAAACCTAACACTACACTATCAATACATTAATTAAATACAATACCTAAAAATAACTACAATGAAATAAACTAACTAAAGTACAAAAAATAAAAAAAAACTAAGTTACAAAAAATAAAAAAATATTTACAAACATAAGAAAAATCTTACAACAATTTTAAACTAATTACACCTACTCTAAGCCCCCTAATAAAATAACAAAGCCCCCCAAAATAAAAAATGCCCTACCCTATTCTAAATTACTAAAGTTCAAAGCTCTTTTACCTTACCAGCCCTGAACAGGACCCTTTGCGGGGCATGCCCCAAAGAATTCAGCTCTTTTGCCTGTAAAAAAAAACATACAATACCACCCCCCCAACATTACAACCCACCACCCACATACCCCTAATCTAACCCAAACCCCCCTTAAATAAACCTAACACTAAGCCCCTGAAGATCTTCCTACCTTGTCTTCACCTCACCGGGTATCACACCGATCCGTCCTGGCTCCGATATCTTCATCCAACCCAAGAGGGGGCTAGACATCCATCATCCGATGGCTGAAGAAGTCCAGAAGAGGGTCCAAAGTCTTCATCCTATCCGGGAAGAAGAGTAGATCCGGACCGGCAACCATCTTCTTCCAAGCGGCATCTTCTATCTTCATCCGATGAGGACCGGCTCCATCCTGAAGACCTCCACCGCGGAACCATCTTCTTCCGACGACGTCCAATTGAAGAATGACGGTTCCTTTAAGGGACGTCATCCAAGATGGCGTCCCTCAAATTCTGATTGGATGATAGGATTCTATCAGCCAATCGGAATTAAGGTAGGAATATTCTGATTGGCTGATCGGAACAGCCAATAGAATGCAAGCTCAATCTGATTGGCTGATTGGATCAGCCAATCGGATTGATCTTGATTCTGATTGGCTGATTCCATCAGCCAATCAGAATATTCCTACCTTAATTCCGATTGGCTGATAGAATCCTATCAGCCAATCGGAATTCGAGGGACGCCATCTTGGATGACGTCCCTTAAAGGAACCGTCATTCTTCAGTTGGACGTCGCCGGATGAAGATGGGTCCGCGGTGGAGGTCTTCAGGATGGAGCCGGTCCTCATCGGATGAAGAATTTTAGATATTTTATTTAATTAATTTAATGATAGTGTAGTGTTAGGTTTAATCGTAACTTAGGTTAGGATTTATTTTACAGGTAATTTTGTTATTATTTTAACTAGGTAACTATTAAATAGTTATTAACTATTTAATAGCTATTGTACCTGGTTAAAATAATTACAAAGTTACCTGTAAAATAAATATTAATCCTAAAATAGCTATAATATAATTATAATTTATATTGTAGCTATATTAGGATTTATTTTACAGATAAGTATTTAGCTTTAAATAGGAATAATTTATTTAATAAGAGATAATTAATTTCGTTAGATTAAAATTATATTTAACTTAGGGGGGTGTTAGTGTTAGGGTTAGACTTAGCTTTAGGGGTTAATACATTTATTAGAATAGTGGTGAGCTCCAGTCGGCAGATTAGGGGTTAATAATTGAAGTTAGGTGTCGGCGATGTTAGGGAGGGCAGATTAGGGGTTAATACTATTTATTATAGGGTTAGTGAGGCGGATTAGGGGTTAATAACTTTATTATAATAGCGGTGCGGTGCGGTCCGGTCGGAAGATTAGGGGTTAATAAGTGTAGGCAGGTGGAGGCGACATTGTGGGGGGCAGATTAGGGGTTAATAAATATAATATAGGGGTCGGCGGTGTTAGGGGCAGCAGATTAGGGGTACATAGGGATAATGTAAGTAGCGGCGGTTTACGGAGCGGCAGATTAGGGGTTAAAAATAATATGCAGGGGTCAGCGATAGCGGGGGCGGCAGATTAGGGGTTAATAAGTGTAAGGCTAGGGGTGTTTAGACTCGGGGTGCATGTTAGAGTGTTAGGTGCAGACGTAGGAAGTGTTTCCCCATAGCAAATAATGGTGCTGCGTTAGGAGCTGAACGCGGCTTTTTTGCAGGTGTTAGGTTTCTTTTCAGCTCAAACAGCCCCATTGTTTCCTATGGGGGAATCGTGCACGATCACGTTTTTGAGGCTGGCCGCGTCCGTAAGCAACTCTGGTATCGAGAGTTGCAGTTGCGTTAAATATGCTCTACGCTCCTTTTTTGGAGCCTAATGCAGCCTTTATGTGGACTCTCAATACCAGAGTTATTTTTATGGTGCGGCCAGAAAAAAGCCAGCGTTAGCTACGCGGGTCCTTACCGACAAAACTCTAAATCTAGCCGTTAGATAGCTACAATATAACGAATAATTATATTGTAGCTATTTTAGGATTTATTTTTATTTTACAGGCAACTTTGTATTTATTTTAACTAGGTACAATAGTTATTAAATAGTTATTAACTATTTAATAACTACCTAGCTAAAATAAGTACAAAATTACCTGTAAAATAAATCCTAATCTAAGTTACAATTAAACCTAACACTACACTATCATTAAATTAATTAAATAAATTAACTATATTCTAACAAAATAAATTAACTCTTATTAAATAAAGTATTCCTATTTAAAGCTAAATACTTACCTGTAAAATAAACCCTAATATAGCTACAATATAACAAATAATTATATTGTAGCTATTTTAGGATTTATTTTTATTTTACTGGCAACTTTGTATTTATTTTAACTAGGTACAATAGTTAAATAGTTATTAACTATTTAATAACTACCTAGCTAAAATAAGTACAAAATTACCTGTAAAATAAATCCTAATCTAAGTTACAATTAAACCTAACACTACACTATCATTAAATTAATTAAATAAATTAACTACAATTACCTAAAATTAAATTAAATGAAATAAACTAAACTATAATACAAAAAAAATACTAAATGACAGAAAATAAAAAATAATTACAAGAATTTTAAACTAATTACACCTTATCTAAGCCCCCTAATAAAATAATAAAGCCCCCCAAAATAAAAAAATGCCCTACCCTATTCTAAATTACCAAGTAACCAGCTCTTTTACCAGCCCTTAAAAGGGCTTTTTTTGCAGGGCATTGCCCCAAAGTAATCAGCTCTTTTACCTGTAAAAAAAATACAACCCCCCAACATTAAAACCCACCACCCACATACCCCTACTCTAACCCACCCAAACCCCCCTTAAAAAAACCTAACCCTCCTTTACCCAACCCGGCCGAAATCTTCATCCAAGTGGCGCAGAAGAGGTCCTTCATTCAGCAGAAGTCTTCATCCAGGCGGCGTCTTCAATCTTCATCCATCCGGAGAGGAGCGGAGCCATCTTCAAAGGAGCCGACGCGGAGCTATCCTCTTCAACCGACGACTGAACGACGAATGAAGGTTCCTTTAAGAGACGTCATCTAAGATGGCGTCTCTCGAAATCTGATTGGCTGATAGGATTCTATCAGCCAATCGGAATTAAGGTAGGAAAAATCTGATTGGCTGATTCAATCAGCCAATCAGATTGAAGTTCAATCCGATTGGCTGTTCCATTAGCCAATCGGATTGAGCTTGCATTCTATTGGCTGTTCCGATCAGGGAGCGGCGGTTTTGGGGGTAAAACAGTGTAGTTTAGTATGGGTGCTTAGTGACAGGCTATTAAAAAAGCTGCGAAGAAGCCGATGAGCAGCGAGATCGATGACTGTCAGTTAACAACAGTCCTCTGCTCATCGCTCCGTACTTGGTGCGCGGCTTCTTGACAGCTTTTTTGATAACTTTGGCGAACGTATTCAGGTCCGCGGCGGCGATGGTAGGCGAGCTTAGTCGAGCGTATTGGGCCGGCGAATGCAGGTAAGTAGACGGCTTCATAACTAGAGGCCGATGTCACAACTACACCTCCACCTGTGAGTTATTCTGAACTTTTAATGTATATGCGATAAATATTCAAGTTTTAACTTTTACCCTAAGGCTGTGCATGGTGTATTATATTTATACTTGGACTGTGGCACCTGCTTGGAGTTACTTTATCTTTTCTTCGTATGTACATCACCAGTGGACGTCAACGGCTTAAGAGGTGTCCGCTGTACCAGGTGCTTTACTCAATGTTGAAGGACGACAACGCTTACTCTGGAACGAAGTTACCTTTCAGTTTCTTGCACTGTAGACCCTGCACTGTCAGGTGTATGTTTTTGTATATATTTATACCTTTATACATGTATATATAAAATATATAAATATATATATATATATATATATATATATATATATGTAAATATTTAAAAATAAATGGAAAATGTTCTTCTATGTGAAGAATATTGGAATGTGAAATATTCATAGCTACCTTCGGGCTTTAGAGCAGTTGGTCTAACGCGGTGTCTGATTAATTTTTTAAAAGTGTGCTCCATTGAAGTCTTTGGGGAGACGTTAACAGTTTAGCTTGCACATTAACTTTTTACTTGTAATACACACACTAACCCGCATGCGTTAAAAGTTTTTATACAGCGGTGTTCGTGTGCAAGCAAAAAAAATATTTAATGTGCCACTTGCAAATTGACCCTAGAAGTTTAAAAAAAAAAAATAACTGAGCAAACATGCCAAAAATACTCATCATGCTCATATACAAATGGCATTCATATTGTTTAACGCATCAAACTCATCACTCTATCCATTTACAAAACACATCAAACCATTAACCCTATCAACTCATTCTGGTTTTTGGTGGTTGTCAGCCATTATTGACTATTAACTGTGCGATTATGGGGAAACAGAGACTGAATATTGTGGAAGTTGTCGACATCAACTTCAACTGTGTTTGACTCTTAAAGATTGTGATAATTTTGATTTTAAAAAAACTAGAAAAATCCACTCCAGTATTTATTACATAGAACAAGAATTTCAGAAGGATTAAAATCAATCCTTTTATTAGTCTACTAGTGTTAAATCCCGTGTACACTGGCCAAAATGTGTAAGAAAAGAAATATACCTCTTAGGAGGCATTGTGCACTTTTTCACTTTTATCTCGAGCAGACACTCATCCTTAAGGCCAGGTATGTAGCTGCCCAACTCCCTCCTCCCTGCCTCGTTTAGCCACTTCTCCTTCCAAGAACCTTTCCCTATCCTCTGATTGCCCCATCCACTCAGATCCCCTCTCTCTCACCCCCCTCCTTCCCCCTCCCTCCCGCTCTCAATATTTTTTTTTCTGCAGCGCTGCAGTCCCACCCGCTCCCGCCTCCTCCCTTTATCCCTTTATCTCTGTCCCTCTATCTCGATCCCTCTATCCATCTGTCCCTATCCCTCTATCCCTAGCCATCTATCCATATCCCTCTATCCATCTATCTCTATATCTCTATCCCTCTATCCCTATCCCTCTATCCCTATCCCTCTATCCCTATCCCTCTATCCATCTGTCCCCTATCTCTATCCATCTATCTCTATATCTCTATCCCTCTATCCCTCTATCTCAATCCCTCTATCTATATCCCTCTATCTCTATCCCTCTATCTCTATCATCTATCCCTCTATTCATCTATCTCTATCCTTCTATCCCTATCCCTCTATTAATCTATCCCTCTATCCCTTTATCTATATCCCTATCCCTCAATCTATATCCCTCTATCTATATCCCTCTATCCCTATCCCTCTATCCCTATCCCTCTATCTCTATCCATCTATCCCTCTATCCTTATCCCTCTATCTCAATCCCTCTATCTCTATCCTTCTATCTCTATCCCTCTATTCATCTATCTCTATCCCTATCCCTCTATTCATCTATCCCTCTATCCCTTTATCAATATCCCTATCCCTCTATCGCTATCCCTCTATCCCTATCCCTCTATCCCTATCCCTCTATCCCTATCCCTCTATCTCTATCCCTCTATCCTTGTCACGCTATCTCTATCCCTCTATCCCTATCCCTCTATCTCTATCCCTCTATCTCTATCCCTCTATCTCTATCCATCTATCCCTCTATCTCTATCTCGATCCTTCTTTCCCTATCCCTCTATCCTTATCCCTCTATCTCTATCCATCTATCCCTCTATCCCTATCCCTCTATCCCTATCCCTCTATCCATTTGTGTAAATCGTCAGTTAGTGTTGCTAGTTTTGTATGCAGTCTATTACCCTTTTATTTTTAGTTTTGTTAGCAATCTCTTGCCCTTTTATTTTTGAAGAATTTTACGGGTAGATTACGAGTTTTGTCGGTAAAGCTGTGTGTGGCAAACGAGCAGTTTATGCTCACCGCTCACTTGCAGACAGCGCTGGTATTACGGTTTTTTTTAAACCCAGCGTTAGCCGCAGAAAAGTGAGCGGAGAGCAAAATTTTGTTCCACATCTCACCTCAATACCAGCACTGCTTATGGTAGTGGTGAACTGGCAAAACGTTCTCGTGCACGATTTCCCCATAGGAATCAATGGGGCAGAGCTGGCTGAAAAAAAACCTAACACCTGCAAAAAAGCAGCGTTCAACTCCTAACGCAGCCCCATTGATTCCTATGGGGAAACACATTTTATGTCTACACCTAACACCCTAACATGAACCCTGAGCCTAAACACCCCTAATCTTACACTTATTAACCCCTAATCTGCCGCCCCCGACATCACCAACACCTGCATTATACTTATTAACCCCTAATCTGCCACTCCGGACACCGCGGCCACCTACATTATAGTTATGAACCCCTAATCTGCTGCCCCCAACATCGCCGACACCTACATTATATTTATTAACCCCTAATCTCCCGCCCCAAATGTCGCCGCAATCTATCTACAATTATTAACCCCTAATCTGCCGCCCCCAACGTCCCCGCCGCCACTATATTAAAGTTATTAACCCTTAAAAATAAGTCTAACCCTAACCCCCTAACTTAAATATAATTTAAATAAATCTAAATAAAATAACTACAATTAAATAAATTATTCCTATTTAAAACTAAATACTTACCTATAAAATAAACCCTAAGATAGCTACAATATAACTAATAGTTATATTGTAGCTATTTTAGGATTTATTTTTATTTTACAGGCAACTTTGTATTTATTTTAACTAGGTACAATAGTTATTAAATAGTTATTAACTATTTAATAACTACCTAGTTAAAATAAAGACAAATGTACCTGTAAAATAAAACCTAAACTAAGTTACAATACATCTAACACTACACTATAATTAAATGAATTCCCTAAATTAACTACAATTAAATACAATTAAATACAATTATCTAAAGTACGAAAAAAAACAAACACTAAATTACAGAAAATAATAAAATAATTACAAGTTTTTTAAACTAATTACACCTAATAAAGAAGCCCCCCAAAATAATAAAAAGCCCTACCCTATACTAAATTACAAATAGCCCTTAAAAGTGCCTTTTGCGGGGCATTGCCCCAAAGTAATCAGCTCTTTTACCTGTAAAAAAGTACAATACCCCCCCAACATTAAAACCCACCACCCACACACGCAATCCTACTCTAAAACCCACCCAATCCCCCCTTAATAAAACCTAACACTAACCCCTTGAAGATCACCCTACCTTGAGAAGTCTTCATCCAACCGGGCCGAAGTCCTCAACGAAGCCAGGCGAAGTGGTCCTCCAGATGGGCAGAAGTCTTCATCCAAGCCGGGCAGAAGAGGTCCTTCAGACGGGCAGAAGTCTTCATCCAGACGGCATCTTCTATCTTCATCCATCCAGGGCGGAGCAGCTCCATCTTCAAGACATCCGACGTGGAGCATCTTCTTCAAACAACGACCAACTGAAGAATGAAGGTTCCTTTAAATGACATCATGCAAGATGGCGTCCCTTCAATTCCGATTCGGTATTAAGTTAGAAAAAATCCTATTGGCTGATGCAATCAGCTAATAGGATTGAAGTTCAATCCTATTGGCTGATTACATCAGCCAATAGGATTTTTTCTACCTTAATTCCAATTGGCTGATAGAATTCTATCAGCCAATCAGAATTGAAGGGACGCCATCTTGGATGACATAATTTAAAGGAACCTTCATTCTTCAGTTAGGCATCGTTTGAAGAGGATGCTCCTCATCGGATGCCTTGAAGATGGACCCGCTCTGCTCCGGATGGATGAAGATAGAAGATGCCGCCTGGATGAAGACTTCTGCCCGTCTGGAGGACCTCTTCTTCCCAGCTTGGATGAAGATTCTGCCCATCTGGAGGACCACTTCGCCCGGCTTCGTTGAGGACTTCGGCCCGGTTGGGTGAAGAGTAGACTTCTCAAGGTAGGGTGATCTTCAAGGGGTTTGTGTTAGGTTTTATTAAGGGGGGATTGGGTGGGTTTTAGAGTAGGGTTGGGTGTGTGGGTGGTGGGTTTTAATGTTGGGGGGAATTTTACTTTTTTTTTACAGGTAAAAGAGCTGATTAATTTGGGGCAATGCCCAGCAAAAGGCCCTTTTAAGAGCTATTTGTAATTTAGTATAGGGTAGGGCTTTTTATTATTTTGGGGGGCTTTATTATTTTATTAGGGGGATTAGATTAGGTGTAATTAGTTTAAAAAAACTTGTAATTATTTTATTATTTTCTGTAATTTAGCAGGTTTTTTTTTCTTCGTAATTTAGATAATTTTATTTAATTGTATTTAATTGTAGTTAATTTAGGGAAATAATTTAATTATAGTGTAGTGTTAGGTGTAATTGTAACTTAGGTTAGGTTTAATTTTACAGGTAAATTTTTATTTATTTTAACTAGGTAGCCATTACATAGTTAATAACTATTTAATAACTATTGTACCTAGTTAAAATAAATACAAAGTTGCCTGTAAAATTAAAATAAACCCTGAGATAGCTACAATGTAACTATTAGTTATATTGTAGCTATCTTAGGGTTTATTTTATAGGTATTTAGTTTTAAATAGGAATAATTTAGTTAATTATAGTAATATGATTTAGATTTATTTAAATTATATTTAAGTTAGGGGTTGTTAAGGTTAGGGTTAGACTTAGGTTTAGGGGTTAATACATTTAATATAGTGGCGGCGACGTTGGGGGCAGCAGATTAGGGGTTAACAAATGTAGGTAGGTGGCGGCGATGTTAGGGTCGGCAGATTAGGGGTTAATATTATTTAACTAGAGTTTGCGAGGCGGGAGTGTGGCGGTTTAGGGGTTAATATATTTATTAAAGTGGCAGCGATGCCCGGTTTGGCAGATTAGGGGTTACAATTTTTCTTTAACTGTTTGCAATGTGGGGGGGCCTCGGTTTAGGGGTTAATAGGTAGTTTATGAATGTTAGTGTACTTTTTAGCACTTTAGTTAAGAGTTTTATACTACAGCTTTAGCCCATAAAACTCTTAACTACTGACTTTCAAATGCGTTAGGGATCTTGGAGGTAGAGGGTGTACTGCTCACTTTTAGGAAGATTCGTAATACTGGCATTAGGAAAATCCCATTGAAAATATAGGATACGCAATTGACGTGGATTTGCGGTATTTTAGAGTCGAGCCAAAAATGTGAGCGGTACACCTGTACCTGCAAGGCTTTTTAACCCTAACGCAAGACTCGTAATCTAGCCGTTAGTTTTTTAGGCAGTTTTTTGCTGTTTTAGTTTTGTAGGCAGTCTTATTTGTGTAGCGCACTTTAGTTTTGTAGGCAGTTTTATTTGTGAAGCGCACTTTAGTTTTGTAGGCAGTCTTATCTGTGTAGCGCACTTTAGTTTTGTAGGCAGTTTTATTTGTGAAGTGCCCTTTAGATTTGTAGGCAGTCTTATTTGTGTAGCGCACTTTAGTTTTGTAGGCAGTTTTATTTGTGTAGCGCACTTTAGTTTTGTAGGCAGTTTTATTTGTGTAGCGCACTTTAGTTTTGTAGGTAGTCTTATTTGTGTAGCGCCCTTTAGTTTTGTAGGCAGTTTTATTTGTGTAGCGCACTTTAGTTTTGTAGGCAGTTTTATTTGTGTAGCGCACTTTAGTTTTGTAGGCAGTTTTATTTGTGTAGCGCACTTTAGTTTTGTAGGTAGTCTTATTTGTGTAGCGCACTTTAGTTTTGTAGGCAGTTTTATTTGTGAAGCGCACTTTAGTTTTGTAGGCAGTTTTATTTGTGTAGCGCACTTTAGTTTTGTAGGCAGTTTTATATGTGTAGCGCACTTTAGTTTTGTAGGCAGTCTTATTTGTGTAGTGCACTTTAGTTTTGTAGGCAGTCTTATTTGTGTAGCGCACTTTAGTTTTGTAGGCAGTCTTATTTGTGTAGCGCACTTTAGTTTTGTAGGCAGTTTTATTTGTTTAGCGCACTTTAGTTTTGTAAACAGTCTTATTTGTGTAGTGTACTTTAGTTTGGTAGGCAGTTTTATTTGTTTAGCGCACTTTAGTTTTGTAAACAGTCTTATTTGTGCAGTGCACTTTAGTTTGGTAGGCAGTTTTATTTGTTTAGCGCACTTTAGTTTTGTAAACAGTCTTATTTGTGTAGTGCACTTTAGTTTGGTAGGCAATCTTATTCTGTGTAGCGCACTTTAGTTTAGTAAGCAGTCTTATTTTGTGTAGCACACTTTAGTTTTTTGGGAAGTCTTATTTGTGTAGTGCACTTTTGTAGCGCAGTATCCTGCATTGGATTTTGCTTTGTTTTCTTAAGGCCAGTTGTGTTTCGCATTTTTCTCGTGCAGTTGGAAACAATGTAGGCCTCACACTGTTTCTTGCGCAGTTGTACACGCGCCACTGATCCAACACTGATCCTTACTGTCAGGTATGTTTGTCTTGCGCTGCAGTCTCTACTGCTCATGACTGGGTTGAACAAACATACCTGGCCTTTTATAATATAGGATAATCTCTATATGTATATGAAGCAACATCTTCATAGAAACATTTTTGAAGGTTTTTTTTGTAATAAAAAGGAATAAGAGCCATAAAAGGAGCAGGGGGAAAAAAGGGTAAGCATAAATTATTATTTCTTTCATGAAGGTGGTGAGAATCCACAATTCATTACTCTTGGGAACTAATACCCAAGCTGTGGAGTCCAAAAGTAATAACATAAAGGGAGAAATTTAAATTGACTTAAAGGCCTGAGAAGTGGCAACAGACCTAGTAGAATTAGCAGTAATTTGTTGCACTGAAGGCTGACCTGCCCCCAAGTAAGCCTTGTGAATCAAAAGTTTCAACCAACGAGCACAAACTTTCTGACCTTTCCTAGGACCATAAAAATATATGAATACACTAGAAGTTTGTCTAAAGTCTGTAGTAGCATCTGTGGTGCATATCTTAGAGAATTTATACCTGGAATTAAAACATTAGCACCTAGATTTAGAGTTTTGCAGCCAAAGGGGTGCATTAGCTACGTGTGTTTTTTTTCTAGCGCTGCTTCTAAACAACGCTAGTATTTAGAGTTCTCTGAAGGGCTGCGTTAGGCTCCAAAAAGGGAGTGTACAGGCATATTTACCGCCACTTCAACTCTCAATACTAGCGTTGCTTACGGTAGCGGCTAGCTGGAAAAACATGCTTGTGCACGATTCCCCCATAGGAAACAATGGGGCAGTTTGGGCAAAAAAACCCCTAACACCTGCAAAAAAGCAGCCTTAAGCTCCTAACGCAGCCCCATTGTTTCCTATGGGGAAACACTTTCTAAGTCTGCACCTAACACCCTAACATGTTTCCCCCGAGTCTAAACCCCCCTAACCTTACACTTATTAACCCCTAATATTCCACCCCCGCTATCGCTGACACCTGCATTATATTATTAACCCCTAATCTGCTGCTCTGGACCTACATTATACCTATGTACCCCTAATATGCTGCCCCTAACATCGCCGACACCTACATAATATTTATTAACCCCTAATCTGCCCCCCCCCCCAACGTCGCCGCTACCTTACCTACACTTATTAACCCCTAATCTGCCGACCGGACCTTGCCGCCACTCTAATAAATGTATTAACCCCTAAACCGCCGCACTCCCGCCTCGCAAACCCTATAATAAATAGTATTAAACCCTAATCTGCCCTCCCTAACATCGCCGCCACCTAACTTCAAGTATTAACCCCTAATCTGCCGACCGGAACTCGCCGCTACTATAATAAATGTATTAGCCCCTAAAGCTAAGTCTAACCCTAACCCTAACACACCCCTAAGTTAAATATAATTTTATTCAAAAATAAATTAACTCTTATTAAATAAAGTATTCCTATTTAAAGCTAAATACTTACCTGTAAAATAAACCCTAATATAGCTACAATATAACGAATAATTATATTGTAGCTATTTTAGGATTTATATTTATTTTACAGGCAACTTTGTATTTATTTTAACTAGGTACAATAGCTAGTTATTCACTATTTAATAGCTACCTAGTTAAAATAATTACAAAATTACCTGTAAAATAAATCCTAACCTAAGTTACAATTAAACCTAACACTACACTATCAATAAATGTATTAAATAAATTAACTACAATTACATACAATTAAATAAACTAAGCTAAATTACAAAAAAAAACACTTGAAAAATAAAAAAAGATCACAAGAATTTTAAGCTAATTACACCTACTCTAAGCCCCCTAATAAAATAGCAAAGCCCCCCAAAATAAAAAAATTCCCTACCCTAATCTAAATTAAAAAATAGAATGCGAGCTCAATCTGATTGGCTGATTGGATCAGCCAATCCGAATGAGCTTGAATCTGATTGGCTGATTCAATCAGCCAATCAGATTTTTCCTACCTTAATTCCGATTGGCTGATAGAATCCTATCAGCCAAACGGAATTTGAGGGACGCCATCTTGGATGACGTCACTTAAAGGAACCTTCATTCGTCGGGTAGTCGTGTTTAAGATGGATGTTCCGCGCTGGAGGTCTTGAAGATGGAGCCGCTCCTCGTCGGATGGATGAAGATAGAAGATGCCGCTTGGATGAAGATGTCTGCTGGTCCGGATGTCCTCTTCTGCCCGGATAGGATGAATACTTCTGCCGCTCCGGATGTCTTCTTTTGGTCCATCGGTGCCTGGCTGGGTGAACACGGCTCAAGGTAGGGAGATTTTCAGGGGGGTAGTGTTAGGTTTATTTAAGGGGGGTTTGGGTTAGAGTAGGGGTATGTGGGTGGTGGGTTTTAATGTTGGGGGGTGGTATTGTGTTTTTTTTTACAGGCAAAAGAGCTGATTTCTTTGGGGCATGCCCCGCAAAAAGCCCTTTTTAAGGGCTGGTAAGGTAATAGAGCTGTTAACTTTTTAAATTTAGATTAGGGCAGGGATTTTTTTTATTTTGGGGGGCTTTGTTATTTTATTAGGGGGCTTAGAGTAGGTGTAATTAGCTTAAAATTCTTTTTAAAAATCTTTTTTTTATTTTTTGTAATTTAGTGGGGTTTTTTTTGTAATTTAGTTTAGTTGATTTAATTGTAGATAATTGTAGGTATTTTATTTAATTAATTTATTGATAGTGTAGTGTTAGGTTTAATTGTAACTTAGGTTAGGATTTATTTTACAGGTAATTTTGTAATTATTTTAACTAGGTAGCTATTAAATAGTTATTAACTATTTAATAGCTATTGTACCTAGTTAAAATAAATACAAAGTTGCCTGTAAAATAAATATAAATCCTAAAATAGCTACAATGTAATTATTATTTATATTGTAGCTATATTAGGGTTTATTTTACAGGTAAGTATTTAGCTTTAAATAGGAATAATTTATTTAATAAGAGTTAATTTATTTTGTTAGAATAAAATTATTATTAGGGGGGTGTTAGGGTTAGACTTAGCTTTAAGGGTTAATACATTTATTATAGTAGCGGTGAGGTCCGGTCGGCAGATTAGGGGTTAATACTTGAAGTTAGGTGTCGGTGATGTTAGGGAGGGCAGATTAGGGGTTAATACTATTTATTATAGGGTTTTTGAGGCGGGAGTGAGGTGGTTTAGGGGTTAATACATTTATTATAGTGGCGGCGAGGTCCGGTTGGCAGATTAGGGGTTAATAAGTATAGGTAAGGTAGTGGCGACGTTGGGGGGGGGGGCAGATTAGGGGGTAATCTGCCCCCCGGCGATGTTAGGGGCAACAGATTAGGGGTACATAGGGATAACATAGGTTGCGGCGGTGTGCGGTCAGCAGATTAGGGGTTAAAATTTTTTATTAGAGTGGCGGCGATGTGGGGGGACCTCGGTTTAGGGGTATATAGGTAGTTTATGGGTGTTAGTGTACTTTAGAGCACAGTAATTAAGAGCTTTATGACCCGGCGTTAGCTCTGAAAGCTCTTAACTCCTGGCTTTTTTCTGCGGCTGGAGCTTGGTTGTTAGAGTTCTAACGCTCCCTTCAGCCAAGACTCTAAATGCCGGCGTTAGAAAGATCCCTTTGAAAAGATAGGATACGCAATTGACGTAAGGGGATCTGCGGTATGGAAAAGTCGCGGCTGGAAAGTGAGTGTTAGACGCTTTCCTGACTGACTCTAAATACCAGCGGGCAGCCAAAACCAGCGTTAGGACCCCCTAACGCTGGTTTGGACAGCTAACGCAGAACTCTAAATCTAGGCGTAAATTTTTAATAAAGTATGTTTACGACTTTTAAACACTTGCTGCCTATTTCTACATCACTCTGGATCATTGTTTTGCCTCCTGGATCACTTGGAGGTTGGGAGTATCCTGTTTTGCATTGTATAAGTCTGTTGGGTGACTGAATTGATCCCATCCTGCCCCATTAGCATCATTGGAGATGCTACAACAAATGTGAGTGCATATTATACCTACTGTTTGCTTATACTCTGGCTAAACTGTACTAGGCCATATAGGCACCCTTGTGTCTTTTCCCATTATAGATCATACATCTATCACAAGAAGTCGGTCTTCTGGATGACTGTTATAGATCCCAGACTGCTCTTATTGCACTACCTGGAGTGCTTTAATACATGTGAGTGTAACCATACACATTATTTGAACATCTCTTGATCAAAAAATATTGGGCCATGTGGCGCATCTGTATCTTCTTGTTTAGCTTTATATAGTGTTGGTGATGTTGGTAGGAGGCAGATTAGGGGTTAATATATAGTATTTGCGATGCGGGAGGGTGGCGGTTTTGGGGTTAATAGGTAGTTTAGGGGTGTTAGTGTACTTCGTAACATTTTAGTTATGAGTTTTGTGAAATATTTTTGTTTTGCAAAATCCATAACTACTGGTCTCATATCGCAGAATGGATTGCGGCGGTATAGACCTTTATGCAAGCATTTTAGCTGGAACAACCTGTAATACGGTGCTATGAAAATCCTGCACTCAAAAGTCATTTTTTGAGTGTGGAATGGAGTGTTGGGTTACAGGCTAAAACGCTTGCGGTATAGCTATACCACCGTGACTTGTAATATGGGAGACCTGCCATTCTACGTGCAATGGCCAATTTTTCAGCGGTATAGCCGTACCGCACCATACCACAAAACTTGTAATCTAGGTCACAGAGTGCCTCTTGGTGCCCCTACAACATTGTTATATTCTGAGGCTACTAGGACATTAGCCATTCCTCCACAAGAATGCATTCCCTGTTTACACTTATCCATTCCTAAGAAGTAAAACAAATAAAGCTTGGCTAGCAAGTCCTTGGAGCTGCCAAGAAATGGCTCAGAAACTTTGAAAAAGTGAACTGAGTCATTCTACTCATAAACCCCTCAGACAACTGAATTTTGCCAGAAGTTATAAAGTCTTTATTAATTCCATATGGTGGGTGAAAAATTCCAGCCATACATCTAGAATGCCCTGGAATGCCAACAGCCAGTCCCTGGAGACACCTTTCATTTTATCCAGCAAGGCTACTTTACTCCAACAAAACAGACATGCAAATATTTTGCATTTACCAACATTTCTATAAATGGTCTTGCTAGGGTGTTTCGGAAGTTTTGCAGTTGTAATTAGTATTTTTCTGTATTGTTAACTGTTTTTTACTTAACGTGCAAGATATCATGCATTTCACGCAGCTATAGATGTTAAGGGCAAAAACACCAACTCTCAAACACTGAAAAAGATAGGCAAAGCATGCTCAATTAATTTTATTCATAATCCTTCGCAATGAGGTCCCTCGACAATATGAGAAGCCTCTATAAATCTAAGCCATTGGGCCTTTTAGGTGGCGGACTGCAATAATCCCTATCTGATCGGGTTGATTAATGACCCCTGCTAGCGGCCGATTGCCCGCAAATGTGCAGGGGGCGGCATAGAAACATAGATATTGACGGCAGATAAGAGCCATAGGCCCAGCAAGTCTGCCCCACCTTACCTAACAGTATAAACTTATCTAGTTCGTAGGATAGCCCTATGCTTGTCCCATGCATTTTTAAAGTCCCCCACAGTGTTTGTTGCTACTACCTCTTGAGGAAGTTTATTCCATAAATCAATCACTCTTTCTGTAAAGAAGTGCTTCCTCAAATTACTCCTGAATCTACTACCCTTTAGCTTGAGCTCATGACCCCTTGTTCTTGAATTTTCCATTTTATGTAAAATACCCACAGCCTCAGTTTTACTAAACCCTTTAATGTACTTGAAAGTTGCTATCATATCACCTCTTTCCCTTCTCTCCTCTAAGCTATACATATTTAGGTCATTGAGCCTATCCTGGTAAGTTTTATTTTTTAGACCATGTACCATTTTGGTAGCCCTCCTTTGCACAGATTCAAGTTTGTTAATATCCTTCTGAAGATATGGCCTCCAGAACTGCACACAATACTCAAGATGAGGCCTAACTAATGATCTATAAAGTGGCATAAGAACCTTACTATTTCTGCTGCAAATACCTCTACCAATACATCCAAGCATTCTGCTAGCCTTACTCGCTGCCTTACTACATTGTTTACTAAGTTTTAAATCATCTGAAATAATAATTCCCAAGTCCTGTTCCTCGTCTGTAACAGTCAGTAAAGTAATGCTTGTGCATTGCACAAGCATTACACTAGAAATGCTTGTAGAATGTTAAATGCAGACAACGTACACTGTCAGAATTTAACGATGTCAGGCGGACATGATTCGCTACAGGGAATCATGACTGCCTGGTATATAATAAATCTACCCCATTTACTTAAATGTATCATTAAGCAGCTCATACAAAGCAAGGATACTTGGATTTATAAACCTATATCTCTTGTATTATTTCCACATCTCTTAAACCATTAATCATAATCCTTGACACAGTATTCAACCTGGACCATATAGGCTTATCATAAACCTGTTTCTATTTACAACTAACCACCCTCTTTTTAATCTACACCTACTTGACCATCCACTATCAAAAAATCTCCCCTTTCACTGGCACAACTTATTTCACTTTCTCTCTCACTGACTCTCTCATAGGCTGGGGCCTGTTATAAATTCCAATCACATCAACTCAAACATTATCAAACATAGCCAGATCCATTTTGGAATTGACTGAGTTATAAGTTATGATAAATGTACAATTACCTGCTGAATATGATACTAAAATATTTAGAGAATATGTTTTATGCCATTTATTCTTTTCTGTTGTTTCCATGTTAGATTGTCAACCTGTTAGCCAATGTGCTAGCCATATGGCATAATGCTAAAAATGTCACCTCATTGAAAAAATAGCGTTTTACCATGGTCAGCCGCTCAGCTTGGCATAAACTTGTGGGCAAATAAAGGTACTTTCAGCATGAAGTTTTTTTATACTTCATGACTGAAAGTCCCCTTTATTTATAGCACTTGTAAATCTTAGCATTTTAAAAATTCTAGGATTTACCATCATTTTAACAAATTCATACAGCCTATTGTCTAATGGTCTATAACTGTTGATAATAATATAATTATCCCAACCCTGCATACCCAATGTCTTGGGGTCACACTTAACTCAGATTTTTCTTTTACCCATAACATCCAGTTTTAGCCAATTCCTATACCGTTTCCACCTTAAAAACATCTCCAAAAGTTGCCACTTCCTCAAACAAGACATAAGTAAGATTTTAATTTGACTATTGCAACCCCATTTTATCTGGTCTCCCAAGCTGCTCTCTATTTCCTTTATAATCCATAATGAATGCTCTGCCAGGCTGATCTTCCTTTGCTCTTCTGCTGCACCTCTCTAACAATCCCTTCACTGGCTTTGTGTAGCCTCCAGAAAAAAACACAAAACCCTGAGTCTGACATTCAAGGCCCTCAATAACACTGCTTCCTACTATATTTCAGACCTCGGCTCTCTTGCTAGCTCCTCACATTCCGTCTACAGGACTTCTCCAGAATGGCCCCTATTCTATGGAACATCATACCATTTGTTTTCTTCCTGGAGCGTGCCCTGCGAAGAGTGCTGGATCAGGCCGTAGATGAGCATGAAGAGGAAGAGGAAGAGTTGTGGTGTCCATCACCCCCACAAACCGCCTTATCAGCATCGCTTGCTGGACCTGCGGCAACGCAGGAAGAGGGTTGTGAGGAAGAGGAGTCAGAGGAGGAATGTGGCTTTGAGGAGGAGGAGGAAGACAGAGCACAACAGGCATCCCAAGGTGCTCGTTGTTGTCACCTCTCTGGTACCCGTGGTGTGGTACGTGGCTGGGGGGAAGAAGATACCCTCAGTGAGATCAGTGAGGAGGAGGAATGGGACATGATTAGCTCGGCATCCAACCTTGTTCAAATGGGTTCTTTCATGCTGTCGTGCCTGTTGAGGGACCCTCGTATAAAAAAGCTGAAGGAGAATGACCTGGACTGGGTGTCCACGCTCCTCGACCCCCGGTATAAGCATAAAGTGCCTGAAATGTTACCAAATTCCCGCAAGTCGGAAAGGGTGGAGCATTTTAAGAATAAATTAAAAACTATGCTTTACACAGCGTATAAGGGTGATGTCACAGCACCACGGGAATGTAACAGTGGAAGAGATGAAATTAATCCTCCTCCTCCCACGAACACGGCGGCAAGGACAGGATGCTTTCCTGACGTCTTGTTGATGGAGGACATGCGTACCTTTTTAACTCCCATGCATCCCCAGAGCCTTTCGGGATCCAGCCTCAGAGAAAGACTCAACCGACAGGTAGCAGACTACCTAGCTTTAACTGCGGATCTTGACACTCTCAGGAGCGATGGACCCCTTGACTACTGTGTGTGCAGGCTTGACTTGTGGCCTGAGCTATCCCAATTTGCAATGGAACTTCTGGCCTGCCCCGCTTCAAGTGTCCTGTCCGAAAGGACTTTCAGTGCAGCAGGAGGTTTTGTCACTGAGAAGAGAAGTCGCCTAGGTCAAAAAAGCCTTGACTATCTCACTTTTATAAAAATGAATGAGCGCTGGATCCCGAAGGGACTGACATTGGGCGATACATTTGATTAAAAAAGGCCTGATGATGAGATGAGCTGGCTCGGGCTACAACTGGTACACAGGCTGGCCTTTTTTTTTTCTTATAAAGCCGGATGACTTGCTTGACTTATCCGCCAACAACTAGTGTTCAAGCCACAAGCTTAGAGGGCACTTTATAAATGTTTTACAAAAATCAATTTTTTTGGCCGCTGCTACAGCATTTGCTACAACATTACCCAAATTTTTCAGTCATTTGTACATTCCTAATTTTTCTGGCCTCTGATGCTGCTCTGTGGGTACAAAACTCAAATAAAAAAATAAGGCACATAACAGTGATTAAACTGTTACGAATAGTACAACTTAACAGTGCACACCACTCACATCTGGTGGACCATTAAATTGCACGCGCAGTGCCCCAAATTTGAAGTAGGAGGACCGACCAAGCATTTTTATCCGTCTCTTGGTTGCTCTAAATTATCTCCGTGTTCCATCTATGCCATACCTGTACTCTATTGTGCAAAAGGGTGGCATATGTGGTGTTTCATGCTGTTGTGCCTGTTGCGGGTCGTGGCCCATGGTATAAAAATGCTGAAGGAGAACGACCTGGAGGGGGTGTCCAAGCATGTTTTTTTGGGCAATTTAAAGTTTCCAAACAATTATCTCTGGGTTTCTAAAATCAATGCCGTAACAGTACTCTATTGTTCAAAAGGATGCCATATGTCCTCTTTACTGCTGTTGTTTCATATGCGGGTCCTGGACTCTCTTATGAAAAGGCTGAAGTAGAAAGAAGTGTCCTGGGTGTCCAATCATTTTTTTGGTTCAATTTCCCGGTTGCAACAAATTATCTCCGGGTTTCTAAAATCAATGCTTTACCTGTACTCCATTGTTCAAAAGGATGCCATATGTCCTCTTTCCTGCTGGTGTTTTGTTTCTGTTGAGGGTCCTGGACCCTGTTATAAAATGGCTGAAGCAGAAAGAAGTGTACTGTGTGTCCATCCAAACCTTTTTGTGATTCAAATTCCAGGTTGCAAAAAATTATCTCCCGGTTTCTAAAATCAATCCTTTACCTTTACTCTATTGTTCAAAAGGATGCCATATCATGTCCTCTTTCCTGCTGGTGTTTTGTTTGAGGGTCCTGGACCCTCTTATAAAAAGGCCTAAGGAGAAAGGAGTGTACTGGGTGTCTATTCAATGTTTTTTTTTATTTCCTGGTTGTAACAAATTATCTCTGTGTTTCTAAAATTAATGCCTTTCCTGTAATCTATTTTTCAAAAGGATGACATATGTCCTCTTTCATGCTGTTGTTTCTGTTGAGGCTCCGGGACCCTCTTATAAAAAGGCCTAAGGATAAAGAAGTGTACTTGGTGTCCAATCAATGTTTTTTTTTTATTTCACAGTTGCAAAAAAATGATCTATGGCTTTCTAAAATCTATGCCTTACCTGTCATCTATTGTTCAAAAGGATGCCATATGTCCTCTTTCCTGCTGTTTTTTTTGTTGAGGGTCCGGAACACTATTCTAAAAAGGCTGAAGGAGAACCACCTGTACTGTACTGGGTGTCCAATCATGTTTTTGTTTTCAATTTCACGGTTCATAAAAAATATCGCTGTGTAACTAAAATCAATGCCATACCTGTACTCTGTTGTTCAAAAGGATGGCATATGTGGTGTTTCATTCTGTTATGGTTGTTGAGGGTCGTGGCCGTGGGACAGAGTATAAAACGGCTGAAGGAGAACAACCTGTACAGCCTTGCTCCTCTTTTTAGGCAGGCCAGCTCTTTGCATACATGCCCACTGACTCTGTAACGCATGCCTCTTTTAGGAGAGGTGCAGCCATAATGCAGGGTCAGAACCTCTGCCTGCAACTGTTTTACTCGATTTTGCAAAAGGAAGTAAGCTTACCATGGTTCCCTGCACGCACGTATTGTTGTTATATTTTGGAGAGGGTAATCATGATGGCCATGTAGACCACCACCGAGAGTCCTGGAAGTAACAGGGATGAGATGAAAGTGCTAAGAATAGTACTTCTTAAAACAACCGAGTTAGCCATGGGTGTTAATCCAAGACCGCTTGGCTTTATTTTTGTTTTGGGTGCGGCTAATCATGCAGGCCATATAGAGCTGCCACCATTCGGTGTTGCATCAGGTATTAAACTTATAAGAACAGAACTACCAAAATACAGCCAATGAAGGGCCTTATGAAGACTGAGCCAAGGTTGGATTGTAGTATTTGGTTAGGCTAATCATGATGGCCATGTAGACCACCACCGAGAGTCCTGGAAGTAACAGGGATGAGATGAAAGTGCTATGAATAGTACTACTTGAAACAACCGAGTTAGCCATGGGTGTTAATCCAAGACCGCTTGGATTTATTTTTGTTTTGTGTGCGGCTAATCATGCAGGCCATATAGAGCTGCCACCATTCGGTGTTGTATCAGCTATTAAAATAATAAGAACTGTACTATCAAAATACAGCCAATGAAGGGCCTATGAAGACTGAGCAAAGGTTGGATTGTAGTATTTTGTTCGGCTAATCATGATGGCCATGTAGACCACCCGCAACCGAGTTAGCCATGGGTGTTAGTCTAAGACCACTCGGCTTTTTTTTGGGTTTGGGTGCAGATAATCATGAAGGCCAGATAGACCTGCCACCATTTGGTGTTGTAACAGGTATTAAACTGCAAAGAACAGTACTACTTAACACAACCTACTTACCATGGGTCCCAGAGCATATGTTTGGTTATTATATTTTGTAAGGGTAATCATGCAGGCCATATAGACCTCCACCGATAGGGTGAGTATGAGTAACAGCTATTAAAATGCTAAGGACATTACTAATTTACACAACATATTTACCATGGGTCGCAGACCAAGAGCAGATGTCTTATTATTATATTTTGTATGGGTAATCATCCAGGCCGTATAGACCTCACCAAATAGGGGGAGTTACAGAGATTAAAGTGCTAAGAATGGTAGAACTTAAAACACAACCTAGTTAAAATGGGTACCAGACCGCATGTCTTATTATTAGATTTTTTCAGGGTAACCAGGCATGCCATATAGACAACCCCCGATAGCGGGGGTACCAGGGATTAAAGTGCTAAGAAAAGTACTAATTAACACAAGCTAGTTATCATGGGTCCAACACCGTGTGTCTTGTTATTATACTTTGTCAGGGTAATCATGCAGGCCATATATACCTCCCTTGATAGGGGGAGTAACAGGGATTACAGTTATAAGAATAGTACTACTTAAACACAACCTAATTACCATGGGTCCAAGACCAGATGTTTTCTTATTATACTTTGTCAGGCTAATCATGCAGGCCATATAGAACTCCAACAAAAGGGGGGGGGGGGTAAGAGGGATTCAAGTGATAAGAAAAGTTTTACTTAACACAACAAAATTACCGTAACCCTTACACTACCTGATAGATACGACATCATAACTGATGTTTTAAAGCACGTTACTGCAAACAATTTGGGAATGTTAGTTGATTTAGGACCTTTATGGGTTAAAAGCAGATTCTGCATAAACTATGTAATTTTCCATGGGAGTTTTGCCATGGATCCCCCTCCAGCATGCCACAGTCCAGGTGTTAGTACCCTTGAAACAACTTTTCCATCACTATTCTGGCCAGAAAGAGTCCTTGTAGGTTTTAAAGTTCGCCTGCCTATTGAAGTCAAGGTTCGCGACATCACTAGTTATCGCGTGACAATTAGTGCGCCACTTGTATTCATCCTCCAAGTGTATACAGAGCATACACTTATATTACAAGCTTTACAAGTGAAATCATATAGTAACTGCTAAATTCACCAAATTTTTTCCAGCCTATTGCCCAAGCTTCACAGGTCTCACAATCCTCTCATGATTCAATAGTTAATCTATGCAGCTGATTCACTAAAGCTCAAACTCATCCCTCCACTCTTTTAGTGAATCAGTTGCATAAAACAACATAGAAATGTGTGAAGCTAGGGATGTGAATGAGCTCTGTGAAGCTTGAGAGACCTCTTATTTAATTTTCCCCAGTGATCCCTTTGCTTCCATTTTCTGCTTCTGGGAAATAATTAGGATTTGCTATCAAACACCAAGGAAACAGGACACTTAGCAACTGATCAGAGATTTACTGCTTTTCTTTTGATGGTGGAAATATGTTTATTTTTCACAGAATACATACATACACATAAACAAACTGCTTGCAGTTCATTAATTCTGTTGCCAATTATCTCTGAACTGTTGAAGAAAATCTTTTTTTTTTCTCTTCCCCCTTTGCTAAGTGGGATTGGCCCCTATAACACAACTCATTAATATTCTACATCATCCACCTCCTTTAATTATTTTTTCTTCTTCCTTTTTTTTTTTTTTTTTTTTTGCACTGTGTTTTTCAATTCACTAAACCTAGGAGCATAATTAGAATCTGAACAGTTATTAAAATGGTAGTTTAGAGAGAGCGAGAGAGACATTCTTATAATTACATCCATCTCTCCAGAAAAATAGGCACAGCTTCAACCAGCGCTAATTAAAGAATTCCCGGCCGTTAGGGAGGGACAAGGGAGACACAAAATCCTATTTAATTAGTTTTTCCATGTTGCAAACGTTGAAATGAAACAGCAAAGAAGATCTTGATGTTTTTATTTATTCTAAGCTACAATCTGATCTCTCCCTCTTTTTTTTATTTCTCTGGGGACTGGGGTGGTGGAAAGGTAATCAGAAAAACGTGTGTCTAGTGTATATAGGGATTTTGTTCTCCTAAAGCTTTTTGCTTTTGGATTGTTTATCAGACGTATGCATGTTGCCACCCAAGAGAGGGATTTGGGGAGTCTAGCCGTGTGTCTATAACAGACTTTTAATAAAAATGTTTTCCTATTTTAGGTAAATTTTGTTATGTTAGTTATTTTGCCCTAAACTAGAGGAAATGATCGGACTAGTAAGAAAGTTGGCTTTTCACAAATTGTAAACCACAGTGTTATCTATCTATCTATCTATCTATCTATCTATCTACAGTATGTATATGTATATATATATATATATATATATATATATCATCTATATCTCACATCCTTCAGTTCTGCAATCCTACTCCTACTGATATTTAGGAGTTTATGCTTTCTTAGAAGCTGCCCAAACATCCTCTACCTTTTAATTACCTTTTTTTGTGCCAGGGTAAGGTTAATAACATCACATTATTATCTATAATGTCATGTTTGATGTGATTTGATTTCCATGCTTGCATAGAAAGGCATTAACAAGGCACAGATAAAATGAATTATTGTTTCTCAAGGGATACATGGAAGGATCAGAAGTTACATGCATGAGGAGACTTCGAAAAGTGTAAAAGACCCTTTGTATTACTAGCAAAAGAGAGGGTTAAAAAATTAATTATGTGTGTTATTGGTAGAATGATAGCATCACTGCAATATGTGTAGCAAGTGGAAGGACATTAAACACTAAAGGCCAGATTACTAGTTGAGCGCTAAATACCATTTTTATGAAAGCAATATTTGCGATCCACTGTGTAATACCAGTTCACAATATTACAAGTTAACAGCAATGTAAACGCAAGCTCGTGCTGGGAAGCATAGCGCTCATGAGACACGGCATCAGAATTTCAGCGCCAGAGAAGGGGGTAAGTTGTGCAGCAATGGCAGCAAATATAAATATACAGTATATGTATATGATTATATATATATATATATATATATATATATATTTCTGTGTTAATATGTGTATATACACAAATAAGAACATATATATATATATATATATATATATATATATATATATATATATATATATATATATATATATATATGTAATCATATCAGGAAGAAAAAAGGAGAGAAGCCTGGAACGCCTTAAATTAAAAGTCCAACTTTAATGGTCCAATTTAAAAAAGCTTGACAGAATTTAGTAAAAGTTGTCTGACATGTTTCGGCCAATGGCCTTAATCTTAGACATAAACTCCTTCAAAAAAACGCCAATAATTAAAAGCAGTACTAAAATTCTATTGGATGATCTTAATTACAATCATTGCTTGACAGCTGAAATTGTAAATACTTGTTGACGATTGAGATAAGTTGTTTTTTAATGGCCTAATACATTAGGTTTCAAACTCATATGTTACAAATTAATAAAAACAACAACTATGCAACAATGTAAATTAATCTAAACCAAAAGATAATATTTATACACAAAAGCAATAAGCTTTAGTTCTGCGGCCAAAGGGGTGCGTAGCTAACGCTGGCTTTTTTATGGCCGCACCTTTAAAATAACTCTGGTATTGAGAGTCCACAGAATGGCTGCGTTAGACTCCAAAAAAGGAGCGTAGAGCATATTTAAAGCAACTTCAACTCTCGATACCAGAGTTGCTTACGGACGCGGCCAGCCTCAAAAACGTGCTCGTGCACGATTCCCCCATAGGAAACAATGGGGCTGTTTGAGCTGAAAAAAAACCTAACACCTGCAAAAAAGCCGCGTTCAGCTCCTAACGCAGCCCCATTGTTTGCTATGGGGAAACACTTCCTACGTCTGCACCTAACACTCTAACATGTACCCCGAGACTAAACACCCCTAACCTTACACTTATTAACCCCTATCCTGCCGCCCCCGCTATCGCTGCCCTCTGCATATTATTATTAACCCCTAATCTGCCGCTCCGTAAACCGCCGCTACTTACATTATCCCTATGTAACCCTAATCTGCTGCCCCTAACACTGCCGACCCCTATATTATATTTATTAACCCCTAATCTGCCCCCCACAACGTCGCCTCCATCTGCCTACACTTATTAACCCCTAATCTGCCGAGCGGACCGCACCGCTATTATAATAAAGTTATTAACCCCTAATCCGCCTCACTAACCCTATAATAAATAGTATTAACCCCTAATCTGCCCTCCCTAACATCGCCGACACCTAACTTCAAGTATTAACCCCTAATCTGCTGATCGGAGCTCACCGCTACTCTAATACATTTTTTAACGCCTAAAGCTAATTTTAACCCTAACCCTAACACCCCCCTAAATTAAATATTATTTAAATCTAACTAAATAAATTAACTATTATTAAATAAATTATTCCTATTTAAAGCTAAATACTTACCTGTAAAATAAACCCTAATATAGCTACAATATAAATTATAATTATATTATAGCTATTTTAGGATTAATATTTATTTTACAGGCAACTTTGTATTTATTTTAACCATGTACAATAGCTATTAAATAGTTAAGAACTATTTAATAGCTAAAATAGTTAAAATAATTACAAAATTACCTGTAAAATAAATCCTAACCTAAGTTACAATTAAACCTAACACTACACTATCAATAAATAAATTAAATAAACTACCTACAATTATCTACAATTAAACCTAACACTACACTATCAATAAATTATTTAAATAAAATACCTACAATTACCTACAATTAAACCTAACACTACACTATCAATACATTAATTAAATACAATATCTACAAATAAATACAATGAAATAAACTAACGAAAGTACAAAAAATAAAAAAGAACTAAGTTACAAAAAATAAAAAAATATTTACAAACATCAGAAAAATATTACAACAATTTTAAACTAATTACACCTACTCTAAGCCCCCTAATAAAATAACAAAGACCCCCAAAATAAAAAAATGCCCTACCCTATTCTAAATTACTAAAGTTCAAAGCTCTTTTACCTTACCAGCCCTGAACAGGGCCCTTTGCGGGGCATGCCCCAAAGAATTCAGCTCTTTTGCCTGTAAAAAAAACACATACAATACCCCCCCAACATTACAACCCACCACCCACATACCCCTAATCTAACCAGAACCCCCCTTAAATAAACCTAACACTAAGCCCCTGAAGATCTTCCTACCTTATCTTCACCATACCAGGTTCACCGATCGATCCAGAAGAGCTCCTCCGATGTCTTGATCCAAGCCCAAGCGGGGGGCTGAAGATGTCCATGATCTGGCTGAAGTCTTCATTCAAGCGGGAGCTGAAGAGGTCCATGATCCGGCTGAAGTCTTCATCCAAGCGGGAGCTGAAGAGGTCCATGATCCGGCTGAAGTCTTCTATCAACGGCATCTTCAATCTTCTTTCTTCCGGATCCATGTTCATCCCGCCGACGCGGAACATCCATCTTCACAGACGACTTCCCGACGAATGACGGTTCCTTTAAGGGACGTCATCCAAGATGGCGTCCCGCGAATTCCAATTAGCTGATAGGATTCTATCAGCCAATCGGAATTAAGGTAGGAAAATTCTGATTGGCTGATGGAATCAGCCAATCAGAATCAAGTTCAATCCGATTGGCTGATTCAATCAGCCAATCAGATTGAGCTCGCATTCTATTGGCTGATCGGAACAGCCAATAGAATGCGAGCTCAATCTGATTGGCTGATTGAATCAGCCAATCGGATTGAACTTGATTCTGATTGGCTGATTCCATCAGCCAATCAGAATTTTCCTACCTTAATTCCGATTGGCTGATAGAATCCTATCAGCCAATCGGAATTCGAGGGACGCCATCTTGGATGACGTCCCTTAAAGGAACCGTCATTCGTCGGGAAGTCATCCGAAGAAGAAGATGGGTCCACGGGGGAGGTCTTCAAGATGGAGCCGTTCCTCATCGGATGAAGATAGAAGATGCCGCTTGGATCAAGATGGTTGCCGGTCCGGATCGCCTCAACTTCCCGGATAGGATGAAGACTTTGGAGCCTCTTCTGGACCTCTTCATCCGCCGGATGATGGATGTCTAGCCCCGGCTTGGGCTTGGATGAAGATTTTGGAGCCAGGACGGATCGGTGTGATACCCGGCGAGGTGAAGACAAGGTAGGAAGATCTTCAGGGGCTTAGTGTTAGGTTTATTTAAGGGGGGTTTGGGTTAGATTAGGGGTATGTGGGTGGTGGGTTGTAATGTTGGGGGGGGGTATTGTATGTTTTTTTTACAGGCAAAAGAGCTGAATTCTTTGGGGCATGCCCCGCAAAGGGCTCTGTTCAGGGCTGGTAAGGTAAAAGAGCTTTGAACTTTTGTAATTTAGAATAGGGTAGGGCATTTTTTTTATTTTGGGGGGCTTTGTTATTTTATTAGGGGGCTTAGAGTAGGTGTAATTAGTTTAAAATTGTTGTAATTTTTTTCTAATGTTTGTAAATATTTTTTTATTTTTTGTAACTTAGTTATTTTTTATTTTTTGTACTTTAGTTAGTTTATTTAATTGTATTTATTTGTAGGAATTGTATTTAATTTATTTATTGCTAGTGTAGTGTTAGGTTTAATTGTAGATAATTGTAGGTAGTTTATTTAATTAATTTATTGATAGTGTAGTGTTAGGTTTAATTGTAGATAATTGTAGATATTTTATTTAATTAATTTATTGATAGTGTAGTGTTAGGTTTAATTGTAACTTAGGTTAGGATTTATTTTACAGGTAATTTTGTAATTATTTTAACTAATTTAGCTATTAAATAGTTCTTAACTATTTAATAGCTATTGTACCTGGTTAAAATAAATACAAAGTTGCCTGTAAAATAAATATAAATCCTAAAATAGCTATAATATAATTATAATTTATGTTGTAGCTATATTAGGGTTTATTTTACAGGTAAGTATTTAGATTTAAATAGGAATAATTTATTTAATAAGAGTTAATTTATTTTGTTAGAATAAAATATTTAACTTAGGGGGTGTTAGGGTTAGGGTTAAAATTAGCTTTAGGGGTTAAAAAATTTATTAGAGTAGCGGTGAGCTCCGATCGGCAGATTAGGGGTTAATACTTGAAGTTAGGTGTCGGTGATGTTAGGGAGGGCAGATTAGGGGTTAATACTATTTATTATAGGGTTATTGAGGCGGGAGTGAGGCGGATTAGGGGTTAATAACTTTATTATAGTAGCGGTGCGGTCCGCTCGGCAGATTAGGGGTTAATAAGTGTAGGCAGGTGGAGGTGACGTGGAGGGGGGCAGATTAGGGGTTAATAAATATATTATAGGGGTCGGCGGTGTTAGGGGCAGCAGATTAGGGGTACATAGCTATAATGTAGCTGGCGGCGGCGTGCGGACGGCAGATTAGGGGTTAATAATAATATGCAGGGGTCAGCGATAGCGGGGGCGGCAGATTAGGGGTTAATAAATATAATATAGGGGTCGGCGGTGTTAGGGGCAGCAGATTAGGGGTACATAGGGATAACGTAGTTGGCGGCAGTGTACGGAGCGGAAGATTAGGGGTTAAAAATGTAATAGAGTGGCGGCGATGTGGGGGGACCTCGGTTTAGGGGTACATAGGTAGTTTATGGGTGTTAGTGTACTTTAGAGCACAGTAGTTAAGAGCTTTATAAACCGGCGTTAGCCCAGAAAGCTCTGAACTACTGACTTTTTTCTGCGGCTGGAGTTTTGTCGTTAGATTTCTAACACTCACTTCAGCCACGACTCTAAATACCGGAGTTAGAAAGATCCCATTGAAAAGATAGGATACGCAATTGACATAAGGGGATGTGCGGTATGGAAAAGTCGCGGCTGGAAAGTGAGCGTTAGACCCTTTCCTGACTGACTCCAAATACCGGCGGTAGCCTAAAACCAGCGTTAGGAGCCTCTAACGCTGGTTTTGACGGCTACCGCCAAACTCTAAATCTAGGCCTAAGTTTGTTAGCAAGAAACAAATAACAACAGCAAGAGAGGGTTGCAAATAATATAATATATTATAACAATGGTAATGTTGACATCCTGCTGCGCATCTGTTAAGTGTATGCAAAACAAATGCAATACGAATAAATGTGTAATTATCAAGATAAAGGTGCAATGCAGTTATGAAAAACATTATCAATGCTACAAAAACATATATGTACATTTACATTAATGCAAACCCTTTATGACAGATACATTTACAATTAAAACATTTTGTAGCAACCTGGTAACGGGTGTGCCAAAAATACATATATATAATATATAATGAAGAAAAAGAAAAACAACGTGGTCTTAACTATAAGTACTACAACGTCCCATGTGAATATTTTTGAGTGATTTTGACAGACATGCAGTTTAGCCAATCAGTGCAGACTCCTAAATAACTTCATGGGAGTGAGCACAATGTTATCTATATGACACACATGAACTAGTACTGTCTAACTGAAAAACTTTCAAATTACTCTGAGCTTTAGAAATCATTTTGAGCCTACCTAGGTTTAGCTTTTAGAAAATACCACCAAGGGAACAAAGCAAATTTAATGATAAAAGTTCATTGGAAAGTTGTTTAAAATTGCAAGCCCTATCTGAATCGTGAAAGCTTAATTTTGACTAGACTGTCCCTTTAAGGAGGATAGACAATGAAAGATATTAATCATTATATGATATGCCATGTATATGTCTTTAATTCACTGATATGGCATTAAATAATACAAATACATATCAGATAAATGAGCAGTTCATGAATGCAATTTAAGTAGAAATAAGTGTGTTGTTATTCCCAAAAGTTTATAACATCATGAAGAGATTTATACCCTTTTGGGATACGCGATTCCAATGAGAAAATCCAGTAAGCTTCCTGTTTTAAAAGGGCTTTGTTCAAATCACCACCTCTAATAGGTACCTTAACCTGTTCAATAACCATCCATTTAAAAGTTACATTTTCACTGTTGTGTTTTTGTATTAAGTGTTTGGCCATCTGAGCAAGGATCTGACCTTTTAATATCTGATAGATGTTGTCTGATACGTTCTCTGACCTCCCTAGAGGTACAACCTACATACTGTTTTTTGGTGCATGTGCACCAAATGAGGTATATAACATTCTTGGAATGACAGTTTACACAGTTATTGATCCTATATACCTTATCTGTAACTGCAGAAGAGAAAGTATTGCCTTTTTGCATATTATTCCATATTAATGTGTAACATATTAGTTTGAAACCTAATGTATTAGGCCATTAAAAAACAACTTATCTCAATCGTTAACAAGGATTTACAATTTCAGCTGTCAAGCAATGATTGTAATTAAGAGCATCCAATAGAATTTTAGTACTGCTTTTAAATATTGGCGTTTTTTTTTAAGGAGTTTATGTCTAAGATTAAGGCCATTGGCCGAAACATGTCAGACAACTTTTACTAAATTCTGTCAAGCCTTTATTAAATTGGACCATTAAAGTTGGACTTTTAATTTAAGGCGTTCCAGGCTTCTCTCCTTTTTTCTTCCTTTTGTTACTAAAATTTCCCTTTGAACAGCGAAGTAATAGGCTTTTGCTTTGAATAAGCCTTTGAAGTTCCCCTTACCTGTATACACATCGGAAATCCTCTCAATGATTGGCTGAGCGGTAGCATCCACGTCATAGACGTGTTGGACGTGCTGGGCTTGCTGCTTTCTGTATGGATGTATCGGATGCGGTTGAAGTTACGCGAAGCCGGTGAAGGTGTGGAGGATCCAGCTCCCTTGTCTTCCTGAGGTGCGGTGGTGGCGGTTCCTATCGGGTCAAGTACGCGGTGAGAGTATATGTTTTACCCTCCTTCCAGAATTGGTCCGCATACACTGTAAGTGCCAACACAAACTGTGTTTCATTTCTGCATATGTCTTTTACACCATTGGGACTACCAAGCTCAGGCATAATACAATTGAATATTGAATATTGAAAATTGGGGAAATTCTTTCGCTACTGCATCTGTTAAACTCAGCATTGAATATCCTTGTTATTTTGAATATGTAATCATATACATATAAATGTACTGGGAACACACAGTTCCCATAGGCTGCAAAGTAAAGGCACTTTTCAGAGCCGTTTTTTTCTAACACCCCACTCCCACGAACTTTAACCCCAAAATACTGCCTAGTGCAGTCATTGTATTAGAAAATGTGGGCAGATATATAAAATTAACCAGAGATTGGATCTCTGGTTAATTTTTTAAGCACTATAATAACTAGCCACTTGTAATGGAGAATTAAATTTGCCCATTTGCAGAAGCGTGATAATTTAGCGCTCCACTTGTAATCTAGCGCTAAATACATTTTCTAAGCATAGTATTAAGACTATTTGCCGCCTCCCTCTTGTCAAAAATGCCATTGACACAACAGTTTACCCTCCCTATCCCTGGCTGCTAGTCAGCATCAGGTGGAGGGATTCCTCAAACATGAGTGACAGTCACAGAAATATGCTCGGAAACAACAGGGATCGGAAATGCAAAAGTCAGGGGAAGAGCAGGCAAGGCAAGGTCATTAAACAATCCAAGGTCAGAGCAGGCAGCTGGCAAGACAAATTCATTACACAATCCAAAGTCATAATAGGCCAAGCTTCAAACAGACTGAGAACATGGAAAAATCACTAGGTTGCTGGAAACTGGTCAAACAAACAAGCAGCACAAAGATGGACTGACGCCACTTATAAACGCAAAGGGACATGGTTAGCAACAGGTGAGCAAGGTGTACGGTTACCTGTATAAATGCATAAGCAAAGTATTCTATGACAACGATCACTAGGAGGGTAAAAATCGCATAGTGGATAGTGAATATGGGAACAAGAAAGAACACCTGACATATTGCCAGAACTAGGAACAAGCTGATGCAGGCGCTGCACATGTTCACGAGCAAATGATCCCCGCAAAGTTGTGCAACCCTGATAACCAGAGACAGACACCCGCCGCCTGGGCAGGGAAGGTACCTGACACCTCATGGGTGCCGCCATGTTGAAATCTGTCTTTCACTAAATACCAGCGCTAACCTGTTTGCACATGTGCAGCACCTCAGATGCCTGCAGTGTAACCTAGGTTCCATAATGGCAGCACTCATAATTAGAGGGAGTTGTATGACATATATATAGTGTTTAGTGTCCCTTTAAAGCATTACTTTCAGTTTCAAGTAGTCAACAACCTCAACACAAAGGTCTATGCTGTCCTCCCCGGAAGTACTTGTGTTATTTTGTTTGCCATATATCATCTAGTGATAGACTAGGGGGCCTCTTTATCAATGTCTGTCCGACATGATACAATGTAGCGCATACGCTGTTGGCATTTAACATTGCACAAGCAGTTCTGGTGAACTGCTTGTGGAATGCCGCCCCCTGCAGATTCGGGGACAATTGGCCGCTAGCAGGGGGTGTCAATCAACCTGATAGTATCTTAAGACTGCTGCCTCATAACTATTGTTTCCGGGAGCCTGAATGATCGTGCGGAATCAGGGGCCATTCTGCCTTTAAAAAATCAGCTCCTATGTGTCAGGATTTTCTTTGGTTACATAGATCTTCATAAGGTGCCATTATTAGAAGACTGATTTACAAGATCCTCAATGTATTCATCAAGTATTTTTTGCTTTTTATTAGGGTCATATCTTTTTTTTTAAAGAGTACTCTTTTCATGGCCTTTAATCTTGTTAATTCTGGATCTTCAATTATAGCCATCTTCACTGTGCTGCATTTTATTTGGCCTTAGCGATAAGAATTAATTCAATTGATCTTGCAGTGACATTGGTTCTTGATGTGTTTCACATGATGTACAAGTATGCTTTGATTTCTTTGCAAAGACAGAATAAAAGATAATTACTTTTAAGGCAAATATCTCATTTATAAATGAAAAAAATGGCAAGTGTATTACTTCACACGCACAATAAACTAAGTGCAAATTATGTCTTTTTTTTCCACTCAGACGGTTTAAATTTACAGTTCCAAAAAATCTTTGTTCTTTATTTCTTTATGTTAATACTGAATAATACGTTTTGGGTTAGTATATCTTATTTGTTCCATTATCTTGTTCCATTTTATTTATTTTTGAAAATCTTCTTGCGCTAGAAATCTTTTCAAAGGCTCTCTGTTATCGGTCGTAGGGATTCATTCTCTACCTCCCTTTTCAGATCGACGATATACTCTTATACCATTACCTCTGCTGATAGTTTTCAGTACTGGTTTGGCCGTCTGCTATATGTGGATGGGTGTCTTTTGGTAAGTATGTATCATTATTTAAGACACTCTCAGCTATGTTTGGCGCTTTATGTTAAATTGTAAAGTTTTAAATATATGTGTTTACTTAAATTTGCCATGAGTCAGGTCTATGTATATTTTCCTTTTGCAGTCTAGCAGTTTCAGTATGAGAATCATGTTTTAGGAAGTTTATTTAAACTTTTTTTCTCACCTGGGGTTTCAGTCTCTTTTACCAAATTGACTTGTTTTTCCTTAATTTCCGTGGGCAAATCTAGACTCTATTTTCAAAGGCAAATCTAGGTTATTTTATGCGTCATTCTTGGTGTGAACATTTTTTTGGCCTGCGTCTTTATTGACGCTAGTTGTTTTGGCGCGAAGTCGCATTTGTTATGACACGAGTTGCGTCATTTCCTGGTGTTGGTGTATTTTTTTGTTATTTTACCCCACTTCCTTTAATGCTTCTTGCACTCTTTATATTATAGAGAGCTATGCTGTTTGCTTTTTTGCCTATTTTTTTAGTATACACATTTTTTCCCATTCCTGAAACTGCTATATAAGGAAATTGAATATTTTATTTAAATGTTAATTTTTTCTTTTACATTTTCCAAGATGTCTCAGACTGATCCTGACTCTAATGTTACTGTAGAAACTAAGGCCTAGATTTGGAGTTTGGCGGTAGCCGTGAAAACCAGCGTTAGAGGCTCCTAATACTGGTTTTAGGCTACCGCCGGTATTTGGAGTCATTCAAAAAAGGGTCTAACGCTCACTTTTCAGCCGCGACTTTTCCATACCGCAGATCCCCCTACGCCAATTGCGTATCCTATCTTTTCAATGGGATCTTTCTAACGCCGGTATTTAGAGTCGTTGCCCCTAACACCGCCAACCCCTATATTATATTTATTAACCCCTAACCTGCCCCCCACAACGTCGCAGCCAGCTACCTACAATAATTAACCCCTAATCTGCCGACCGCAAAGCGCCGCTACCTACGTTATCCTTATGTACCCCTAATCTGCTGCCCCTAACACCGCCGACCCCTATATTATATTTATTAACCCATAACCTGCCCCCCACAACATCGCCGCCAGCTACCTACAATAATTAACCCCTAATCTGCCGACCGCAAAGAGCCACCACCTACATTATAGCTATGTACCCCTAATCTGCCGACCCCTATATTATATTTATTAACCCCTAATCTGCCCCCTCAACGTCGCCTCCACCTGCCTACACTTTTTAACCCCTAATCTGCCGAGCGGACCGCACCGCTACTATAATAAAGTTATTAACCCCTAATCCGCCTCACTAACCCTATAATAATTAGTATTAACCCCTAATCTGCCCTCCCTAACATCGCCGACACCTAACTTCAATTATTAACCCCTAATCTGCCGACTGGAGCTCACCGCTATTCTAATAAATGTATTAACCCCTAAAGCTAAGTTTAACCCTAACACTAACACCCCCCTAAGTTAAATATAATTTTATCTAACGAAATAAATTATTTCTTATTAAATAAATTATTCCTATTTAAAGCTAAATACTTACCTGTAAAATAAATTCTAATATAGCTACAATATAAATTATATTTATATTATAGCTATTTTAGGATTAATATTTATTTTACAGGTACCTTTGTATTTATTTTAACCAGGTACAATAGCTATTAAATAGTTAAGAACTATTTAATAGCTAAAATAGTTAAAATAATTACAAATTTACCTGTAAAATAAATCCTAACCTAAGTTACAATTAAACCTAACACTACACTATCAATAAATTAATTAATAATAATAATAATAAATTAATTAAATAAAATACCTATAATTATCTACAATTAAACCTAACACTACACTATCAATAAATAAATTAAATACAATTCCTACAAATAAATACAATGAAATAAACTAACTAAGTTACAAAAAATAAAAAAATATTTACAAACATTAGAAATATATTACAACAATTTTAAACTAATTACACCTACTCTAAGCCCCCTAATAAAATAACAAAGCCCCCCAAAATAAAAAAAATGCCCTACCCTATTCTAAATTACTAAAGTTCAAAGCTCTATTACCTTACCAGCCCCTTTGCGGGGCCTCTTCTTGCTCCGCTTGGATGAAGACTTCTACCGGATGGAGGACCTCTTCTTGCTCCGCTTGGATGAAGAATTTGGCTCGGCTGGGTGAAGACGACTCAAGGTAGGGAGATCTTCAGGGGCTTAGTGTTAGGTTTATTTAAGGGGGGTTTGGGTTAGATTAGGGGTATGTGGGTGGTGGGTTGTAAAAGAGCTGAACTTCTTGGGGCATGCCCCGCAAAGGGCCCTGTTCAGGGCTGGTAAGGTAAAAGAGCTTTGAACTTTAGTAATTTAGAATAGGGTAGGGCATTTTTTTATTTTGGGGGGCTTTGTTATTTTATTAGGGGGCTTAGAGTAGGTGTAATTAGTTTAAAATTGTTGTAATATATTTCTAATGTTTGTAAATATTTTTTTATTTTTTGTAACTTAGTTCTTTTTTATTTTTTGTACTTTAGTTAGTTTATTTCATTGTATTTATTTGTAGGAACTGTATTTAATTTATTTATTGATAGTGTAGTGTTAGGTTTAATTGTAGATAATTATAGGTATTTTATTTAATTTAGTTATTGATAGTGTAGTGTTAGGTTTAATTGTAACTTAGGTTAGGATTTATTTTACAGGTAATTTTGTAATTATTTTAACTATTTTAGCTATTAAATAGTTCTTAACTATTTAATAGCTATTGTACCTGGTTAAAATAAATACAAAGTTACCTGTAAAATAAATATTAATCCTAAAATAGCTATAATATCATTATAATTTATATTGTAGCTATATTAGGATTTATTTTACAGGTAAGTATTTAGCTTTAAATAGGAATAATTTATTTAATAAGAGTTAATTAATTTGGATAGATTAAAATTATATTTAATTTAGGGGGGTGTTAGTGTTAGGGTTAGATTTAGCTTTAGGGGTTAATACATTTATTAGATAAGCGGTGAGCTCCAGTCGGCAGATTAGGGGTTAATAATTTAAGTTAGGTGTCGGCGATGTTAGGGAGGGCAGATTAAGGTTTAATACTATTTATTATAGGGTTAGTGAGGCGGATTAGGGGTTAATAACTTTATAATAATAGCGGTGCGGTCCGGTCGGCAGATTAGGGGTTAATAAGTGTAGGCAGGTGGAGGCGATGTTGTGGGGGGCAGATTAGGGGTTAATAAATATAATATAATATAGGGGTCGGCGGTGTTAGGGGCAGCAGATTAGGGGTACATAGGGATAATGTAAGTAGTGGCGGTTTACGGAGCGGCAGATTAGGGGTTAATAATAATATGCAGGTGTCAGCGATAGCGGGGGCAGCAGATTAGAGGTTAATAAGTGTAAGGTTAGGGGTGTTTAGACTCGGGGTACATGTTAGAGTGTTAGGTGCAGACGTAGGAAGTGTTTCCCCATAGGAAACAATGGGGCTGCGTTAGGAGCTGAACGCGGCTTTTTTGCAGGTGTTAGGTTTTTTTTCAGCTCAAACAGCCCCATTGTTTCCTATGGGGGAATCGTGCACGAGCACGTTTTTGAGGCTGGCCGCGTCCGTAAGCAACTCTGGTATCGAGAGTTGAAGTTGCTTTAAATATGCTCTACGCTCCTTTTTTGGAGTCTAACGCAGCCATTCTGTGGACTCTCAATACCAGAGTTATTTTAAAGGTGCGGCCATAAAAAAGCCAGCGTTAGCTACGCGGGTCGTTACCGACAAAACTCTAAATCTAGCCGTAAGAAGCCCTGAACACATTTCTTCAACAAGCTAAGTGTTTTTTTTATTGTCAAGCTGGTTTTATTCTCTTCCGCTCCATTATGTGGCATTTATTTATCTTATTTCATGCTGATATTGTTTCTATAAGGCCTATCTATCAAGCTCCGAATGGAGCTTGAAGGGCTGTGTTTCTGGCGAGTTTTCAGATTCGCCAGAAACAGCAGTTATGAAGCAGCGGTCTGGTTCCAGGAAAGGTCAGAAAGCTTTTGCCATTTCTTTTGCATCTTGGTTAAAGCTTTTTTGATTCACAAAGCTTATTCAGAGGCAGGGCTGTCTCCGTCTCAGAGAATTACAGCTCATTCTACTAGATCAGTCGCTTCTTCTTGGGCTTTTAAGAATGAAGCTTCGGTTTATCAGATTTGCAAAAGCAGCGACTTGGTTTTTTTGCATACATTTACAAAATTTTACCATTTTGATGTATTTGCTTTTTTGAAGCAGTCTTTGGTAGAAAAGTTCTTCAGGCAGCTGTCTCAGTTTGATTCTACTGTTTATGATATCATTTTTTTTGAAGTTTATAAGAAAAACTTAATTATTGTTTGGATTTAATGTCTCAGCAGAAATAGCTGTTGTTATTTTATCCCTCCCTCTCTAGTGACTCTTCTGTGGACTTCCACATCTTGGGTATTTTATCCCATACGTCACTAGCTCATGGACTCTTTCCACTTACATGAAAGAAAACATAATTTATGTAAGAACTTACCTGATAAATTAATTTCTTTCATAGTGGCAAGAGTCCATGAGACCCACCCTTTTTTGTGTTTTTGTGGTGGTTATGAGTTTTTTGTATAAAAGCACAATATTTTTTCCAGTTCCTCTTTTTGTATGCTTTTTTACTCCTTTTTACACCTCACTACGTGGCTATTCATTAAACTGAGGAATGCGTGTGGTGGGAGGTGTATTTATAGGCATTTTGAGGTTTGGGAAACTTTGCCCCCTCCTGGTAGGAATTTATATCCCATACGTCACTAGCTCATGGACTCTTGCCACTATGAAAGAAAGGTAAGTTCTTACATAAATTATGTTTTATATATATATATATAAATATATATATATATATATATATATATATATATGCTCCTATTTATTGGAAGGATTCCAAGTATTTTGTTAACGGAATAGGAAACCTTCAGGGTTTCTAATGTAATATATATATATATATATATATTATATATATATATTATATATATATATATATATAAGAAACAAAAGCAAACACTGCTCAGACGACCAAGGTGCTGGTGTAATCAATAGCGTTTATTCATCCAGAAGTGAAGGACATAGTCAGACAGAAGAAACACCTGACATGTTTCGCGCAGGCGTACCTGCGCTTCATCAGATGTATATATATAATAAACAGAAAAAAGTAACTACTAGTACACTTTACCCAGCAACCCCATATTAAGCCCAATCCAAAAGTGACAAGAGTCTCCATATCTCCCAAAAAACGCACTAAAGCTAATAGTTTCAGATGAATAAAGAAAATCATTTTAATTAGAGCAGACAAAATACCATCCAGTTGATGATAAGTAAATAAATAATAAATAAAAAATAAATGTAGCCTAAATCAGGGATCCCTGTTGCAAAAAACTACAGCCGGCAAAAAAAGAGAATCACTATTGTGGGCATGGCACAAAATAACCTTCACTCAATGTCCATGATGTGTGAATAAACCAAACTATTTATCAATGTCAAACAAGGAAACTTTCAGCTAGATTACAAGTTTTTTACGGTAAGGCTTGCGGGGCTAACGCTCCTTTTTTTCTTACCGCTCCCTTTAAACAACGCTGGTATTACGAGTTTTCTTTAAGCCGGCGTTAGCCTCAGAAAAGTGAGCGTTGAGCAAATTTAGCTCCACATCTCACCTCGATACCAGCGTTGCTTACGGTAGCGGTAAGATGGCAAAACGTGCTTGTGCACGATTTCCCCATAGGAAACAATGGGGCTGAGCTGGCTGAAAAAAAACCTAACATCTGCAAAAAAGCAGAGTTCAGCTCCTAACGCAGCCCCATTGTTTCCTATGGGAATATAAAAAATATGTCTACACCTAACACCCTAACATGAACCCCGAGTCTAAACACCCCTAATCTTACACTTCTTAACCCCTAATCTGCCACCCCCAACATCGTCGCCACCTGCATTATACTATTAACCCCTAATCTGCCGCTCCAGGCACCGCCGCCACCTACATTATACTTATAAACCCCTAATCTGCTGCCCCCAAAAACCCACGACACCTACATTATAGTTATTAACCCCTAATCTGCCCCCCCCAACGTTGCCGCAACTATATTAAATGTATTAACCCCTAATCTGCCGCCACCAACGTCGCTGCCACTATAATAAAGTTATTAACCCCTAAACCTAAGTCTAACCCTAACCCCCCTAACTTAAATATAATTTAAATTAAACAAAATTAATTTAACATAATTAAATAAATTAATACTATTTAAAACTAAATATTTACCTATAAAATAAACCCTAAACTAGCTACAATATAACTAATAGTTACATTTTAGCTAGCTTAGAATTTATTTTTATTTTACAGGCAACTTTGTATTTATTTTAACTAGGTAGAATAGTTATTAAATAGTTATTAGCTATTTAATAACTACCTAGCTAAAATAAGTACAAAATTACCTGTAAAATAAATCCTAACCTAAGTTACAATTACACGTAACACTACACTATCATTAAGCTAATTACCTAAACTACCTACAATTAATTACAATTAAATTAAATAAAATAAATTACGAAAAAAACCCGACTAAATTACAGATAATAAAAAAAGAATTATTGGAACAGCCAATAGGATTTTTCCTACCTTAATTCCGATTGGCTTATAGGATTCTATTAGCCAATCGGAATTCAAGGGACGCCATCTTGGATGACGTCATTTAAAGGAACCTTCATTCTTCGTTAGGACTTCGTTTGAGGAGGATGCTCTACGTCGGCTGGATTGAAGATGGACCCGCTCCGCTCCGGAAGGATGAAGATAGAAGATGCCATCTGGATGAAGCCTTCTGCCGTCTGGAGGACCTCTTCTGCCCTGATTGGATGAAGACTTCTGCCGTATGGAGGACCCCTTGTGCCCGGCTCGGTGAAGATGATTCAAGGTAGGGTGATTTTCAGGGGGTTAGTGTTAGTTTTTTTTAAGGGGGGATTGGGTGGGTTTTAGAGTAGGGGTGTGTGGGTGGTGGGTTGTAATGTTGGGGGGGTATTGTATTTTTTTTTTACAGGTAAAAGAGCTGATTACTTTGGGGCAATATCCCGCAAAAGGCCCTTTTAAGGGTTATTTGTAATTTAGTATAGGGTAGGGAAATTTTATTATTTTGGGGGGCTTTTTTATTTTATTAGGGGGATTAGATTAGGTGTAACTAGTTTAAAATTCTTGTAATTCAGTGGGTTTTTTTCGTAATTTAGTTTATTTAATTTAATTGTAATTAATTGTAGGTAGTTTAGGTAATTAGTTTAATGATAGTGTAGTGTTAGGTGTAATTGTAACTTAGGTTAGGATTTATTTTACAGGTAATTTTGTACTTATTTTAGCTAGGTAGTTATTAAATAGTTAATAACTATTTAATAACTATTCTACCTAGTTAAAATAAATACAAACTTACCTGTAAAATAAATATAAACCCTAAGCTAGCTACAATGTAACTATTAGTTATATTCTAGTTATCTTAGGGTTAATTTTATCGGTAAGTATTTAGTTTTAAATAGGAATAATTTATTTAATTATGTTAAATTAATTTCCTTTAATTTAATTTATATTTAAGTTAGGGGGGTTAGGGTTAGGGTTAGACTTAGGTTTAGGGGTTAATAAATTTATTATAGTAGCGGCAACGTTGGGGTCAGAAGATTAGGGGTTAATAAATGTAGGTAGGTGTCGGCGACGTTGGGGGGGCAGATTAGGGGTTAATAAAATGTAACTAGTGTTTGCGAGGCGGAAGTGCGGCGGTTTAGGGGTTAATACATTTATTAAAGTGGCGGCGATGTCCAGTCGGCAGATTAGGGGTTAATAATTGTAGGTAGGTGGCAGCGACGTTGGGGGCGGCAGATTAGGGGTTAATAAATATAATGTAGGTGTCGGCGATGTTAGGGGCAGCAGATTAGGGGTTCATAGGTATAATATAGGTGGCATAAATAAAAAGAGAGAAGCGCTCAACCTGGAAACGAACAATAGCATAATAGCTTGTTCTATGGCTAGTTACCACCCAAGAAGCAGCCTCTTTTTGCTCAACATGTGCCTTTCACAGAGAAAAACTTTCCTGAAGCATATCAGTCTGATCCTGACTTCACAGTACAGTCCAGCCCCGAAATACCAGGCAATCCTTCTCTGAACGAGAGAAACAGCAAAACCCCAGACGTACGTTTTGGCCTATTGTGGGCCTCGTCAGTGAGGTGCAGCCATATCCCTCTAGGCACACTGAGCAATGGGTCCACGTCTGGATTCCCGCATCACACTTAGGGAGACTTCCCAAAATGTCATAATTTGCATAAATAAAAAGAGAGAAGCGCTCAACCTGGAAACGAACAATAGCATAATAGCTTATTCTATGGCTAGTTACCACCCAAGAAGCAGCCTCTTTTTGCTCAACATGTGCCTTTCACAGAGAAAAACTTTCCTGAAGCATATCAGTCTGATCCTGACTTCACAGTACAGTCCAGCCCCGAAATACCAGGCAATCCTTCTCTGAACGAGAGAAACAGCAAAACCCCAGACGTACGTTTCGGCCTATTGTGGGCCTCGTCAGTGAGGTGCAGCCATATCCCTCTAGGCACACTGAGCAACGGGTCCACGTCTGGATTCCCGCATCACACTTAGGGAGACTTCCCAAAATGTCATTATTTGCATAAATAAAAAGAGAGAAGCGCTCAACCTGGAAATGAACAATAGCATAATAGCTTGTTCTATGGCTAGTTACCACCCAAGAAGCAGCCTCTTTTTGCTCAACATGTGCCTTTCACAGAGAAAAATTTTCCTGAAGCATATCAGTCTGATCCTGACTTCACAGTACAGTCCAGCCCCGAAATACCAGGCAATCCTTCTCTGAACGAGAGAAACAGCAAAACCCCAGACGTACGTTTTGGCCTATTGTGGGCCTCGTCAGTGAGGTGCAGCCATATCCCTCTAGGCACACTGAGCAACGGGTCCACGTCTGGATTCCCGCATCACACTTAGGGAGACTTCCCAAAATGTCATAATTTGCATAAATAAAAAGAGAGAAGCGCTCAACCTGGAAACGAACAATAGCATAATAGCTTGTTCTATGGCTAGTTACCACCCAAGAAGCAGCCTTTTTTTGCTCAACATGTGCCTTTCACAGAGAAAAACTTTCCTGAAGCATATCAGTCTGATCCTGACTTCACAGTACAGTCCAGCCCCGAAATACCAGGCAATCCTTCTCTGAACGAGAGAAACAGCAAAACCCCAGACGTACGTTTCGGCCTATTGTGGGCCTCGTCAGTGAGGTGCAGCCATATCCCTCTAGGCACACTGAGCAACGGGTCCATGTCTGGATTCCCGCATCACACTTAGGGAGACTTCCCAAAATGTCATAATTTGCATAAATAAAAAGAGAGAAGCGCTCAACCTGGAAACGAACAATAGCATAATAGCTTGTTCTATGGTTAGTTACCACCCAAGAAGCAGCCTCTTTTTGCTCAACATGTGCCTTTCACAGAGAAAAACTTTCCTGAAGCATATCAGTCTGATCCTGACTTCACAGTACAGTCCAGCCCCGAAATACCAGGCAATCCTTCTCTGAACGAGATAAACAGCAAAACCCCAGACGTACGTTTCGGCCTATTGTTTGCCTCGTCAGTAAGGTGCAGCCATATCCCTCTAGGCACACTGAGCAACGGGTCCACGTCTGGATTCCCGCATCACACTTAGGGAGACTTCCCAAAATGTCATAATTTGCATAAATAAAAAGAGAGAAGCGCTCAACCTGGAAACGAACAATAGCATAATAGCTTGTTCTATGGCTAGTTACCACCCAAGAAGCAGCCTCTTTTTGCTCAACATGTGCCTTTCACAGAGAAAAACTTTCCTGAAGCATATCAGTCTGATCCTGACTTCACAGTACAGTCCAGCCCTGAAATACCAGGCAATCCTTCTCTGAACGAGAGAAACAGCAAAACCCCAGACGTACGTTTCGGCCTATTGTGGGCCTCGTCAGTGAGGTGCAGCCATATCCCTCTAGGCACACTGAGCAACGGGTCCACGTCTGGATTCCCTGGGGAAGTCTCCCTATGGGTGATGGGGGAAACCAGACGTGGACTCCTTGCCCAGTGTGCTTAGAGGAATGTGGCTGCACCTCACTGACGAGGCCCATAGGAGGCCGAAACGATCGTCTGGGGTTGTCATGTTCCTTGTTCAGAGGAGAATTGCCTGGTATTTCGGGGCTGGACTAACCTTACTTGGCGGGATCAGACTGATATACTTCAGGAAAGTTTTCTTCTGTGAAAAGCACACTGGTCTAAAAGAGGCTGCCTCCGGGTGGTAAATCGCCATAGAACAAGCCACTGAGCTGTTGTTCGTTCCTGGTAGAGCGCTTCTCTCTTTGTATGCAAATGTATAATATAGGTGGCGGCGATGTCCGGTCGGCAGATTAGGGGTTACATTTTTTTATTTTAGTGTTTGGGATGTGGGGGGGGGGCCCTAGGTTTAGGGGTTAATAGGTAGTTTATGGGTATTAGTGTACTTTGTATCACTTTAGTTAAGAGCTTTATGTTCTGGCGTTAGCAAATAAAACTCTTAACTACTGACTTTTAAATGCGGTAGGAATCTGGACAGGAGAGGGTCTACCGCTCACTTCTTCCAAGACTCGTAATACCAGCGTTAGGCAAATCCCATTAAAAAGATAGGATACGCAATTGATGTAAGGGGATTTGCGGTAGCCTCGAGTCGCGGAAGAAAAGTGAGCGGTACACCTGTACCTGTCAGACTCGTAATATCAGCGGGCGTTAAAAAGCAGCGTTGGAACCTCTCAACGCTGCTTTTTAAGGCTAACGCCAAACTCGTAATCTAGGCGTTAGTATCCAGTATACTAGTGTTCACACCTTAAAGGGACACTGAACCCATTTTTTTTCTTTCATGATTCAGATAGAGCATGTAATTTTAAGCAACTTTCTAATTTTCTTCTATTATCAATTTTTTTTTCATTTTCTTGCTATCTTTATTTGAAAACGAAGGCATCTAAGCTAAGGTTTCAGACCATTGACAGCACTTGTTGATTGGTGCTGTCCAATCAGCAAGGACAACCCAGATTGTTCCCCAAAAATGGGCCGGCATCTAAACTTACATTCTTGCTTTTCAAATAAACATACCAAGATAATGAAGAAAATTTGATGATAGGAGTAAATTAGAAAGTTGCTTAAAATTGCATGCTCTATCTAAATCACAAAAGAAAAAAAAATGTGGGTTCAGTGTCCCTTGAAAGAGCATACATTGATATTATTGTATCCAAAGTGATAGTCCGGATCTCATATAGAGAAAAAAATGTTTAAAGTCTCTTAAGCTAGATGCAAATATTTAGCAACAATTCACCCAAGTTTGTCAGGGAATCCGCTAATATCACCCCACCTCCCTATGAGTGTTGTAAGTGTAAGGCACAAAAAATAGCGGTCCGCCTAGACATCAAGCTCACTGGACCCTGACATAATAGGATACAGGTTACTCACCACCTCCAACTAGCAGGCCCCACTTCTCACTGAATTTTGCCTCCTCCCAGGCCCTGAGCATTGCTCCTCTCACCTGTGCTTACAGTTACGGGCCGTAGGCGCAATATTCAAACAGATTAAAAACAACAGAATATAAAATAAATAAACAAATATATTTATTTTTGAGGCCTAGAACATCAGTTTTTTTTGCCTGTGTAATTTTGACTGTGAAACATCAGTCTGCTAGTGTAATCTAATTGCAGTTGCCTGCCTGCAGTGCCACCACTCTTATCTGTTGTAACAGTAGTGTAAATTTAAAAAAAAAAAACTTTTTTGACTGTGAAACATCAGTCTGCTAGTGTAATCTAATAGCAGTTGCCTGCCTGCCAGCGTGTGTGCCAGGCCCACTTGCCAACTAGTGCCACCACTCATATCTGTTGTAACAGTAGTGTAAATTTTGTAAAAAAAACCTTTTTTAACTGTGAAACATCAGTCTGCTAGTGTAATCTAATTGCAGTTGCCTGCCTGCCTGCCAGCGTGTGTGCCAGGCCCACTTGCTAAGTGCCACCACTCATATCTGTTGTAACAGTAGTGTAAATTTTAAAAAAAAAAAAACTTTTTTGACTGTGAAACATCAGTCTGCTAGTGTAATCTAATTGCAGTTGCCTGCCTGCCAGCGTGTGTGCCAGGCCCACTTTCCAACTAGTGCCACCACTAATATCTGTTGTAACAGTAGTATAAATTTTTTTTAAAAAAACTTTTTTGACAGTGAAACATCAGTCTGCTAGTGTAATCTAATTGCAGTTGCCTGCCTGCCTGCCAGCGTGTGTGCCAGGCCCACTTGCCAACTAGTGCCACCACTCATATCTGTTGTAACAGTAGTGTAAATTTTGTAAAAAAAAACTTTTTTGACTGTGAAACATCAGTCTGCTAGTGTAATCTAATTGCAGTTGCCTGCCTGCCAGCGTGTGTGCCAGGCCCACTTGCTAAGTGCCACCACTCATATCTGTTGTAACAGTAGTGTAAATTTTTTTTTAAAAAAAACTTTTTTGACTGTGAAACATCAGTCTGCTAGTGTAATCTAATTGCAGTTGCCTGCCTGCCAGTGTGTGTGCCAGGCCCACTTTCCAACTAGTGCCACCACTAATATCTGTTGTAACAGTAGTGTAAATTTTTTTAAAAAAAACTTTTTTGACTGTGAAACATCAGTCTGCTAGTGTAATCTAATTGCAGTTGCCTGCCTGCCTGCCAGTGTGTGTGCCAGGTCCACTTGCCAACTAGGGTCACCACTCATATCTGTTGTAACAGTAGTGTAAATTTTTTGAAAAAAAACTTTTTTGACTGTGAAACATCAGTCTGCTAGTGTAATCTAATTGCAGTTGCCTGCCTGCCAGCGTGTGTGCCAGGCCCACTTGCTAAGTGCCACCACTCATATCTGTTGTAACAGTAGTGTACATTTTTAAAAAAAAAAACTTTTTTGACTGTGAAACATCAGTCTGCTAGTGTAATCTAATTGCAGTTGCCTGCCTGCCAGCGTGTATGCCAGGCCCACTTGCCAACTACTGCCACCACTCATATCTGTTGTAACAGTAGTGTAAATTTTTTTAAAAAAATATTTTTTGACTGTGAAACATCAGTCTGCTAGTGTAATCTAATTGCAGTGGCCTGCCTGCCAGCGTGTGTGCCAGGCCCACTTGCTAAGTGCCACCACTCATATCTGTTGTAACAGTAGTGTACATTTTAAAAAAAAAAAACTTTTTGGACTGTGAAACATCAGTCTGCTAGTGTAATCTAATTGCAGTTGCCTGCCTGCCAGCGTGTGTGCCAGGCCCACTTGCTAAGTGCCACCACTCATATCTATTGTAACAGTAGTGTAAATTTATTTTTAAAAAAACTTTTTTGACTGTGAAACATCAGTCTGCTAGTGTAATCTAATTGCAGTTGCCTGCCTGCCAGCGTGTGTGCCAGGCCCACTTTCCAACTAGTGCCACCACTCATATCTGTTGTAACAGTAGTGTAATTTTTTTTAAAAAAAATTTTGACTGTGAAACATCAGTCTGCTAGTGTAATCTAATTGCAGTTGCCTGCCTGCCTGCCAGCGTGTGTGCCAGGCCCACTTGCCAACTAGTGCCACCACTCATATCTGTTGTAACAGTAGTGTAAATTAAAAAAAAAAAACTTTTTTGACTGAGAAACATCAGTCTGCTAGTGTAATCTAATTGCAGTTGCCTGCCTGCCAGCGTGTGTGCCAGGCCGACTTGCTAAGTGCCACCACTCATATCTGTTGTAACAGTAGTGTACATTTTTTAAAAAAAAAACTTTTTTGACTGTGAAACATTAGTCTGCTAGTGTAATCTAATTGCAGTTGCCTGCCTGCCTGCCAGCGTGTGTGCCAGGCCCACTTGCCAACTACTGCACCCACTCATATCTGTTGTAACAGTAGTGTAAAAAATTTTTAAAAAAACTTTTTTGACTGTGAAACATCAGTCTGCGATTGTAATCTAATAGCAGTTGCCTGCCTGCCAGCGTGTGTGCCAGGCCCACTTGCCAACTAGTGCCACCACTCATATCTGTTGTAACAGTAGTGTAAATTTTTTTAAAAAACTTTTTTGACTGTGAAACATAAGTCTGCTAGTGTAATCTAATAGCAGTTACCTGCCTGCCAGCGTGTGTGCCAGGCCCACTTGCCAACTAGTGCCATCACTCATATCTGTTGTAACAGTAGTGTAAATTTTGTAAAAAAAACTTTTTTGACTGTGAAACATCAGTCTGCTAGTGTAATCTAATTGCAGTTGCCTGCCTGCCAGCGTGTGTGCCAGGCCCACTTGCCAACTACTGCCACCACTTATATCTGTTATAACAGTAGTGTAAATTTAAAAAAAAAAATTTTTGACTGTGAAACATCAGTCTGCTAGTGTAATCTAATTGCAGTTGCCTGCCTGCCAGCGTGTGTGCCAGGCCCACTTGCCAACTAGTGCCACCACTCATATCTGTTGTAACAGTAGTGTAAATTTTTTAAAAAAAAACTTTTTTGACTGTGAAACATCAGTCTGCTAGTGTAATCTAATAGCAGTTGCCTGCCTGCCAGCGTGTGTGCCAGGTCCACTTGCTAAGTGCCACCACTCATATCTGTTGTAACAGTAGTGTAAATTTTTTTTAAAAAAAAAACTTTTTTGACTGTGAAACATCAGTCTGCTAGTGTAATCTAATTGCAGTTGCCTGCCTGCCAGTGTGTGTGCCAGGCCCACTTTCCAACTAGTGCCACCACTAATATCTGTTGTAACAGTAGTATAACATTTTTAAAAAAAAACTTTTTTGACAGTGAAACATCAGTCTGCTAGTGTAATCTAATTGCAGTTGCCTGCCAGCGTGTGTGCCAGGCCCACTTGCCAACTAGTGCCACCACTCATATCTGTTGTAACAGTAGTGTAAATTTTGTAAAAAAAAACTTTTTTGACTGTGAAACATCAGTCTGCTAGTGTAATCTAATTGCAGTTGCCTGCCTGCCAGCGTGTGTGCCAGGCCCACTTGCTAAGTGCCACCACTCATATCTGTTGTAACAGTAGTGTAAATTTTTTTTTAAAAAAAACTTTTTTGACTGTGAAACATCAGTCTGCTAGTGTAATCTAATTGCAGTTGCCTGCCTGCCAGTGTGTGTGCCAGGCCCACTTTCCAACTAGTGCCACCACTAATATCTGTTGTAACAGTAGTGTAAATTTTTTTAAAAAAAAACTTTTTTGACTGTGAAACATCAGTCTGCTAGTGTAATCTAATTGCAGTTGCCTGCCTGCCTGCCAGCGTGTGTGCCAGGTCCACTTGCCAACTAGGGTCACCACTCATATCTGTTGTAACAGTAGTGTACATTTTTTAAAAAAAAAACTTTTTTGACTGTGAAACATCAGTCTGCTAGTGTAATCTAATTGCAGTTGCCTGCCTGCCAGCGTGTGTGCCAGGCCCACTTGCCAACTAGTGCCACCACTCATATCTGTTGTAACAGTAGTGTAAATTTTTTTAAAAAAAACTTTTTTGACTGTGAAACATCAGTCTGCTAGTGTAATCTAATAGCAGTTGCCTGCCTGCCAGCGTGTGTGCCAGGCCCACTTGCCAACTAGTGCCACCACTCATATTTGTTGTAACAGTAGTGTAAATTTAAAAAAAAAAAAAAAACCTTTTTTGACTGTGAAACATCAGTCTGCTAGTGTAATCTAATTGCAGTTGCCTGCCTGCCAGCATGTGCCAGGCCCACTTGCTAAGTGCCACCACTCATATCTGTTGTAACAGTAGTGTAAATTTAAAAAAAAAAAACTTTTTTGACTGTGAAACATCAGTCTGCTAGTGTAATCTAATAGCAGTTGCCTGCCTGCCAGTGTGTGTGCCAGGCCCACTTGCCAACTAGTGCCACCACTCATATCTGTTGTAACAGTAGTGTAAATTAAAAAAAAAACAAAAAACTTTTTTGACTGTGAAACATCAGTCTGCTAGTGTAATCTAATAGCAGTTGCCTGCCTGCCAGCGTGTGTGCCAGGCCGACTTGCAAACTAGTGCCACCACTCATATCTGTTGTAACAGTAGTGTAAATTTAAAAAAAAAACTTTTTTGACTGTGAAACATCAGTCTGCTAGTGTAATCTAATTGCAGTTGCCTGCCTGCCAGCGTGTGCCAGGCCCACTTGCTAAGTGCCACCACTCATATCTGTTGTAACAGTAGTGTAAATTTTTTTAAAAAACTTTTTTGACTGTGAAACATAAGTCTGCTAGTGTAATCTAATAGCAGTTGCCTGCCTGCCAGCGTGTGTGCCAGGCCCACTTGCCAACTAGTGCCACCACTCATATCTGTTGTAACAGTAGTGTAAATTTTTTTAAAAAACTTTTTTGACTGTGAAACATAAGTCTGCTAGTGTAATCTAATAGCAGTTACCTGCCTGCCAGCGTGTGTGCCAGGCCCACTTGCCAACTAGTGCCATCACTCATATCTGTTGTAACAGTAGTGTAAATTTTGTAAAAAAAACTTTTTTGACTGTGAAACATCAGTCTGCTAGTGTAATCTAATTGCAGTTGCCTGCCTGCCAGCGTGTGTGCCAGGCCCACTTGCCAACTACTGCCACCACTTATATCTGTTATAACAGTAGTGTAAATTTAAAAAAAAAAAATTTTGACTGTGAAACATCAGTCTGCTAGTGTAATCTAATTGCAGTTGCCTGCCTGCCAGCGTGTGTGCCAGGCCCACTTGCCAACTAGTGCCACCACTCATATCTGTTGTAACAGTAGTGTAAATTTTTTAAAAAAAAACTTTTTTGACTGTGAAACATCAGTCTGCTAGTGTAATCTAATAGCAGTTGCCTGCCTGCCAGCGTGTGTGCCAGGCCCACTTGCTAAGTGCCACCACTCATATCTGTTGTAACAGTAGTGTAATTTTTTTAAAAAAAAAAAACTTTTTTGACTGTGAAACATCAGTCTGCTAGTGTAATCTAATTGCAGTTGCCTGCCTGCCAGTGTGTGTGCCAGGCCCACTTTCCAACTAGTGCCACCACTAATATCTGTTGTAACAGTAGTATAAAATTTAAAAAAAAAAACTTTTTTGACAGTGAAACATCAGTCTGCTAGTGTAATCTAATTGCAGTTGCCTGCCAGCGTGTGTGCCAGGCCCACTTGCCAACTAGTGCCACCACTCATATCTGTTGTAACAGTAGTGTAAATTTTGTAAAAAAAAACTTTTTTGACTGTGAAACATCAGTCTGCTAGTGTAATCTAATTGCAGTTGCCTGCCTGCCAGCGTGTGTGCCAGGCCCACTTGCTAAGTGCCACCACTCATATCTGTTGTAACAGTAGTGTAAATTTTTTTTTAAAAAAAACTTTTTTGACTGTGAAACATCAGTCTGCTAGTGTAATCTAATTGCAGTTGCCTGCCTGCCAGTGTGTGTGCCAGGCCCACTTTCCAACTAGTGCCACCACTAATATCTGTTGTAACAGTAGTGTAAATTATTTTTAAAAAAAACTTTTTTGACTGTGAAACATCAGTCTGCTAGTGTAATCTAATTGCAGTTGCCTGCCTGCCTGCCAGCGTGTGTGCCAGGTCCACTTGCCAACTAGGGTCACCACTCATATCTGTTGTAACAGTAGTGTACATTTTTTTAAAAAAAAACTTTTTTGACTGTGAAACATCAGTCTGCTAGTGTAATCTAATTGCAGTTGCCTGCCTGCCAGCGTGTGTGCCAGGCCCACTTGCCAACTAGTGCCACCACTCATATCTGTTGTAACAGTAGTGTAAATTTTTTAAAAAAAAACTTTTTTGACTGTGAAACATCAGTCTGCTAGTGTAATCTAATAGCAGTTGCCTGCCTGCCAGCGTGTGTGCCAGGCCCACTTGCCAACTAGTGCCACCACTCATATTTGTTGTAACAGTAGTGTAAATTTAAAAAAAAAAAAAAACCTTTTTTGACTGTGAAACATCAGTCTGCTAGTGTAATCTAATTGCAGTTGCCTGCCTGCCAGCATGTGCCAGGCCCACTTGCTAAGTGCCACCACTCATATCTGTTGTAACAGTAGTGTAAATTTAAAAAAAAAAAACTTTTTTGACTGTGAAACATCAGTCTGCTAGTGTAATCTAATAGCAGTTGCCTGCCTGCCAGTGTGTGTGCCAGGCCCACTTGCCAACTAGTGCCACCACTCATATCTGTTGTAACAGTAGTGTAAATTTAAAAAAAAACTAAAAACTTTTTTGACTGTGAAACATCAGTCTGCTAGTGTAATCTAATAGCAGTTGCCTGCCTGCCAGCGTGTGTGCCAGGCCGACTTGCAAACTAGTGCCACCACTCATATCTGTTGTAACAGTAGTGTAAATTTAAAAAAAAAACTTTTTTGACTGTGAAACATCAGTCTGCTAGTGTAATCTAATTGCAGTTGCCTGCCTGCCAGCGTGTGCCAGGCCCACTTGCTAAGTGCCACCACTCATATCTGTTGTAACAGTAGTGTAAATTTAAAAAAAAAACTTTTTTGACTGTGAAACATCAGTCTGCTAGTGTAATCTAATTGCAGTTGCCTGCCAGCCTGCCAGCTTGTGTGCCAGGCCCACTTGCCAACTAGTGCCACCACTCATATCTGTTGTAACAGTAGTGTAAATTTTTTTTTTAAAAAAACTTTTTTGACTGTGAAACATCAGTCTGCTAGTGTAATCTAATTGCAGTTGCCTGCCTGCCAGCGTGTGTGCCAGGCCCACTTGCCAACTAGTGCCACCACTCATATCTGTTGTAACAGTAGTGTAAATTTTGTAAAAAAAAACTTTTTTGACTGTGAAACATCAGTCTGCTAGTGTAATCTAATTGCAGTTGCCTGCCTGCCAGCGTGTGTTCTAGGCCCACTTGCTAAGTGCCACCACTCATATCTGTTGTAACAGTAGTGTAAATTTTTTAAAAAAACTTTTTTGACTGTGAAACATCAGTCTGCTAGTGTAATCTAATTGCAGTTGCCTGCCAGCGTGTGTGCCAGGCCCACTTGCCAACTAGTGCCACCACTCATATCTGTTGTAACAGTAGTGTAAATTTTGTAAAAAAAAAACTTTTTTGACTGTGAAACATCAGTCTGCTAGTGTAATCTAATAGCAGTTGCCTGCCTGCCAGCGTGTGTGCCCACTTGCCAACTAGTGCCACCACTCATATCTGTTGTAACAGTATTGTAAATTTTGTAAAAAAAAAAACTTTTTTGACTGTGAAACATCAGTCTGCTAGTGTAATCTAATTGCAGTTGCCTGCCTGCCAGTGTGTGTGCCAGGCCCACTTGCTAAGTGCCACCACTCATATCTGTTGTAACAGTAGTGTAAATTTTTTAAAAAAAAACTTTTTTGACTGTGAAACATCAGTCTGCTAGTGTAATCTAATTGCAGTTGCCTGCCTGCCAGCGTGTGTGCCAGGCTCACAGCGTATACTGTGCCCACTTTCCCAGTGGCACCACTCATATCTTGTTTAATAGTAGTGTAAGTGTACATTTAAAAAAATAAAAACTTTTTGGACTGTCAAACATCAGTCTGCTTTCCTGTGTCAGGCTCACAGCGTATACTGTGCCCACTTGCCCAGTGCCACCATTCATATCTTGTTTAATAGTAGTGTAAGTGTACATTTAAAAAAATGACAGGCAGAGGCAGGCCACCCCGCAGGTGCCGTCGTGGTGCTGTGATTCCTTTAGACCCTACAACTATGCACATTGTTCAGAGGCTAAGTCCCATGAACTCGAAAAGTTCTGAGGAGGACATAGTTGACTTTTTAACACAGGACACCCAATCTTCTATAGCTTCCGCTCCAAACCTTGACGCACCATCCTCCTCCAGCTTATCTTCGGGCACCTCTCAAGTTACCACCACTCGCCCACCTGCCACCACCACCAACACTAGCACCACAGCTGCTTCACTTGATGTGTCAGAGGAGTTTTTTACACATCAGTTGGAAGAAATGAGTGATGCACAACCATCATTGACAGAGGATGTAGATAACAGTGATATGTCTCAGTCAGGCAGCATTACAGACATGGACGTACGGTGTGATGATGATGATGTTGTACACGCTGCTGCTTCCTTTGTTGATTTGTCAGATACAAGTGAAGTGGTTGATGATGACGATACGTCTGTGGATGTCACGTGGGTGCCCACTAGAAGAGAAGAAGAACAGGGGGAAAGTTCAGATGGGGAGACAGAGAGGAGGAGGAGGAGATGAGTTGGAAGCAGGGGGAGGTCGTCACAAGGAGCTAGTGGCACAGTCAGACAGCATGCATCGGCACCCGGGGTCAGCCAGACAGCATGCCAATCAACGCATGCTGTTGCCACCACCAGAATGTCGTCATCGCAGAGCTTAGCAGTGTGGCATTTTTTGTGTGTGTCTGCCTCTGACAACAGCGATGCCATTTGCAACCTGTGCCAAAAGAAACTGAGTCGTGGGAAGTGCAACACCCACCTAGGTACAACTGCTTTGCGAAGGCACATGATCGCACATCACAAACGCCTATGGGATCAACACATGAGTAGAAGCAGCACACAAACTCAAAGCCACCATCCTCCTCCTGGTCCAGCATCTTCAGCCACGTCAACCACTGCTGTCCTCCTTGCCCCCTCTCAACCATCCGCCACTCCGTCTCTCTTCCGGAGCAGTTCCTGCTCATCTGCCCACAGTAAGGTGTCTGTCAAGGACATGTTTGAGCATAAGAAGCCAATGTCACAAAGTCACCGCCTTGCCCGGCGTCTGACAGCTAGCTTGTATGAACTCTTAGCCCGCCAGCTTTTACCATACAAGCTGGTGGAGTCTGAGGCGTTCAAAAAATTTGTAGCTATTGGGACACCGCAGTGGAAGGTACCCGGCCAAAATTTCTTTTCACAAAAGGCAATCCCCAACCTGTACTCGATTGTGCAAAAGGAAGTAATGGCATGTCTGGCACACAGTGTTGGGGCAAGGGTCCATATGACCACTGATAGCTGGTCTGCAAAGCATGGTCAGGGCAGGTATATCACCTACACTGCGCGTTGGGTAAACCTGCTGACGGCTGCCAAGCATGGAATGCGTGGCTCTGCAGAGGAGGAGTTGGTGACACCGCCACGACTTGCAGGCAGGCCTGCTGCCACCTCCTCTACTCCTCCTACTCCATCCTCTTCCATAACCTCCTCGGGTGAGTCCTCTTCTGCTGCTGCATCTTGCTCCACATTAACAGCACCCCCCCAGCTCTGCAGGTACTATTCCACATCCCGGGTACGGCAGTGTCACACCATCTTGGGGTTGAGTTGCCTGAAAGCAGAGAGTCACACCGGACCAGCACTCCTGTCCGCCCTGAACGCACAGGTGGATCAGTGGCTGACTCCGCACCAACTGGAGATCGGCAAAGTGGTTTCTGACAACGGAAGTAATTTGGTGGCGGCATTGAAATTGGGCAAGTTGACACATGTGCCGTGCATGGCACATGTGTGTAATCTGATCGTACAACGCTTTGTGCATAAGTACCCAGGCTTACAGGACGTCCTGAAGCAGGCCAGGAAGGTGTGTAGCCATTTGAGGCGTTCCTACATGGCCATGGCGCACTTTTCCAATATCCAGCGGCGAAACAACATGCCAGTGAGGCGCTTGATTTGCGACAGCCCGACACGTTGGAATTCAACACTCCTAATGTTCTACCGCCTGCTCCAACAAGAAAAAGCCGTTAACGAGTATTTGTATGATCGGGGTGCTAGGACAGCCATGTTACTGGGCGCTCATGAGCAATGCCTGTAGGCTCATGCGTCCTTTTGAGGAGGTGACAAACCTAGTCAGTCGCACCGAAGGCACCATCAGCAACATCATACCATTTGTTTTCTTCCTCGAGCGTGCCCTGCGAAGAGTGCTGGATCAAGCCATAGATGAGCGTGAAGAGGAAGAGTTGTGGTCACCATCACCACCAGAAACAGCCTTATCAGCATCGCTTGCTGGACCTGCGGCAACGCTGGAAGAGGATTGTGAGGAAGAGGAGTCAGAGGAGGAATGTGGCTTTGAGGAGGAGGAGGAAGACCAACCACAACAGGCATCCCAGGGTGCTCGTTGTCACTTATCTGGTACCCTTGGTGTTGTATGTGGCTGGGGGAAAGAAGATACCTTCAGTGACATCACTGAGGATGAGGAACGGGACATGAGTAGCTCGGCATCCAACCTTGTGCAAATGGGGTCTTTCATGCTGTCGTGCCTGTTGAGGGACCCTCGTATAAAAAAGCTGAAGGAGAACGACCTGTACTGGGTGTCCACGCTACTAGACCCCCGGTATAAGCATATAGTGCCAGAAATGTTACCGAATTACAACATGTCGGAAAGGATGCAGCATTTCCAAAATAAATTAAAAAGTATGCTTTACACAGCGTATAAGGGTGATCTCACAGCACAATGTGAATCTAACAGGGGAAGAGCTGAAAGTAATCCTCCGACTCCCACGACCACACCGGCAAGGACAGGACACTTTATAGACATGTTGTTGATGGAGGACATGCAGAGCTTTTTAACTCCTATGCATTGCCACAGCCCTTCAGGGTCCACCCTCAGAGAACGACTCGAACGACAGGTAGCAGACTACCTCGCCTTAACTGCAGATCTCGACACTCTGAGGAGCGATGAACCCCTTGACTACTGGGTGTGCAGGCTTGACCTGTGGCCTGAGCTATCCCAATTTGCAATAGAACTTCTGGCCTGCCCCGCTTCAAGTGTCCTGTCAGAAAGGACCTTCAGTGCAGCAGGAGGTATTGTCACTGAGAAGAGAAGTCGCCTAGGTCAAAAATGTCTAGATTACCTCACCTCTATTAAGATGAATGAGGGATGGATCCCGAAGGGACTGATATTGGGTGATACATTCGAGTAAAAAAGGCCTGATGAGATGAGTTGCCTTGGGCTAAAAATGGTCCACATGCTGCTGTATTTTATCTTCAAATGACATTGCCGGATGGCTTGCGTGACTTATCCGCCACCAACTAGGGTTCAAGCCGCAATGTTTTAGGGCACTTTCTTCCTGGGAAACAAACATCAATTTTTCTGGCTGCAACAATACCTAATTTTTCAGGCATGTGTACATGCTAAATTTTTCTGGCCTCTGGTGCTGCACTGTGGCTTCAAAAACAAAACCAAAAAAAAGACACTTAACAGGATTAAACTGATAGGAATAGTACTACTTAACACACCACTCCTATCTGGTGGCACATTAGATTGCATGCTCAGTGCCCCAAATTTGAAGTAGGAGGACCGACCAAGCATCTTTTTCCATCTCCCGGTTCCTAAAATCCATGCCATATACACATCCCTTGATAGGGGACACCGCAGTGGAAGGTACCCGGCCGAAATTTCTTTGCACAAATCCCTAACCTGTACTCGATTGTGCAAAAGGAAGTAACCTTACCATGGGTCACAGACCGCATGTCTGGGAAATTATCTATCTATCAAATCTATCTATTTATCTATCAAATCTATCTAACTATCTATCGTATCTATCAAATGTATATTGCATCTATTGATCTATCTAATCTATGTATCTATCTATCTATCAAATCTATCTATCTCGTGGCCGGACTGTTTTGTGACAGCCACTTGTGTTTCGGCCAAATGTCCGTCGGACAAATGTCCATCGGCCAAATGTCCGTCGGCTAAAAGTCCAGCCACGATTGCACGCGCAGTGCCCCAAATTTGAAGTAGGAGGACCGACCAAGCATCTTTTTCCATCTCCAGGTTCCTAAAATCCATGCCATATACACCTCCCCTGATAGGGGGAGTAACAGGTATTAAACTGATCAGAATAGTACTGCTTAACACACCACTCATATCTGGTGGCACAGTAGATTGCATGCGCAGTGCCCCAAATTTGAAGTAGGAGGACCGACCAAGCATCTTTTTCCATCTCCCGGTTCCTAAAATCCATGCCATATACACGTCCCCTGGCGCCGCAACTGCCTCTGGGAACCTTACCATGGGTCACAGACCGCACGTCTTGTAATTCTCTGTCTGGGATATTATATATCTATCAAATCTATCTATTTATCTATGAAATCTATATAACTATCTATCGTATCTATCAAATGTATATTGCAACTATTGATCTATCTAATCTATGTATCTATCTATCTATCTATCTATCTATCTATCTATCAAATCTATCTATCTCGTGGCCGGACTGTTTTGTGACAGCCACTTGTGTTTCGGCAGACAAATGTCCGTCGGCCAAATGTCCGTCGGCTAAAAGTCCGGCCACGATTGCACATGCAGTACCCCAAATTTGAAGTAGGAGGACCGACCAAGCATCTTTTTCCATCTCCAGGTTCCTAAAATCCATGCCATATACACCTCCCCCGATAGGGGGAGTAACAGGTATTAAACTGATCAGAATAGTACTGCTTAACACACCACTCATATCTGGTGGCACAGTAGATTGCACGCGCAGTGCCCCAAATTTGAAGTAGGAGGACCGACCAAGCATCTTTTTCCATCTCCCGGTTCCTAAAATCCATGCCATATACATGTCCCCTGGTGCCGCAACTGCCTCTGGGAACCGTACCATGGGTCCCAGACCGCACGTCTTGTAATTCTCTGTCTGGGAAATTATCTATCTATCTATCAAATCTATCTATTTATCTATCAAATCTATCTATCGTATCTATCAAATGTATATTGCATCTATTGATCTATCTAATCTATGTATCTATCTATCTATCAAATCTATCTATCTCGTGGCCGGACTGTTTTGTGACAGCCACTTGTGTTTCGGCCAAATGTCCGTCGGACAAATGTCCATCGGCCAAATGTCCATCGGCTAAAAGTCCGGCCACGATTGCACGCGCAGTGCCCCAAATTTGAAGTAGGAGGACCGACCAAGCATCTTTTTCCATCTCTAGGTTCCTAAAATCCATGCCATATACACCTCCCCCGATAGGGGGAGTAACAGGTATTAAACTGATCAGAATAGTACTGCTTAACACACCACTCATATCTGGTGGCACAGTAGATTGCATGCGCAGTGCCCCAAATTTGAAGTAGGAGGACTGACCAAGCATCTTTTTCCATCTCCCGGTTCCTAAAATCCATGCCATATACACGTCCCCTGGCTCCGCAACTGCCTCTGGGAACCTTACCATGGGTCCCAGACCGCACGTCTTGTAATTCTCTGCCTGGGATATTATATATCTATCAAATCTATCTATTTATCTATCAAATCTATATAACTATCTATCGTATCTATCAAATGTATATTGCATCTATTGATCTATCTAATCTATGTATCTATCTATCAAATCTATCTCGTGGCCGGACTGTTTTGTGACAGCCACTTGTGTTTCGGCCAAATGTTCGTCAGACAAATGTCCGTCGGCCAAATGTCGGTCGGCTAAAAGTCCGGCCACGATTGCACGTGCAGTGCCCCAAATTTGAAGTAGGAGGACCGACCAAGCATCTTTTTCCATCTCCAGGTTCCTAAAATCCATGCCATATACACCTGCCCCGATAGGGGGAGTAACAGGTATGAAACTGATCAGAATAGTACTGCTTAACACACCAATCATATCTGGTGGCACAGTAGATTGCACGCGCAGTGCCCCAAATTTGAAGTAGGAGGACCGACCAAGCATCTTTTTCCATCTCCCGGTTCCTAAAATCCATGCCATATACACGTCCCCTGGTGCCGCAACTGCCTCTGGGAACCGTACCATGGGTCACAGACCGCACGTCTTGTAATTCTCTGTCTGGGAAATTATATATCTATCAAATCTATCTATTTATCTATCAAATCTATCTATCGTATCTATCAAATGTATATTGCATCTATTGATCTTTCTAATCTATGTATCTATCTATCTATCTATCTATCAAATCTATCTATCTCGTGGCCGGACTGTTTTGTGACAGCCACTTGTGTTTCGGCCAAATGCCCGTCGGACAAATGTCCGTCGGCCAAATGTCCGTCGGCTAAAAGTCCGGCCACGATTGCACGCGCAGTGCCCCAAATTTGAAGTAGGAGGACCGACCAAGCATCTTTTTCCATCTCCCGGTTCCTAAAATCCATGCTATATACACCTCCCCCGATAGGGGGAGTAACAGGTATTAAACTGATCAGAATAGTACTGCTTAACACACCACTCATATCTGGTGGCACAGTAGATTGCATGCGCAGTGCCCCAAATTTGAAGTAGGAGGACCGACCAAGCATCTTTTTCCATCTCCCGGTTCCTAAAATCCATGCCATATACACGTCCCCTGGTGCTGCAACTGCCTCTGGGAACCTTACCATGGGTCCCAGACCGCACGTCTTGTAATTCTCTGTCTGGGATATTATATATTTATCAAATCTATCTATTTATCTATCAAATCTATATAACTATCTATCGTATCTATCAAATGTATATTGCATCTATTGATCTATCTAATCTATGTATCTATCTATCAAATCTATCTATCTCGTGGCCGGACTGTTTTGTGACAGCCACTTATGTTTCGGCCAAATGTCCGTCAGACAAATGTCCATCGGCTAAAAGTCCGGCCACGATTGCACGCGCAGTGCCCCAAATTTGAAGTAGGAGGACCGACCAAGCATCCTTTTCCATCTCCAGGTTCCTAAAATCCATGCCATATACACCTCCCCCGATAGGGGGAGTAACAGGTATTAAACTGATCAGAATAGTACTGCTTAACACACCACTCATATTTGGTGGCACAGTAAATTGCACGCGCAGTGCCCCAAATTTGAAGTAGGAGGACCGACCAAGCATCTTTTTCCATCTCCTGGTTCCTAAAATCCATGCCATATACACGTCCCCTGGCGCCGCAACTGCCTCTGGGAACCTTACCATGGGTCACAGACCGCACGTCTTGTAATTCTCTGTCTGGGAAATTATATATCTATCAAATCTATCTATTTATCTATTAAATCTATCTATCGTATCTATCAAATGTATATTGCATCTATTGATCTATCTATCTAATCTATGTATCTATGTATCTATCAAATCTATCTATCTCGTGGTTGTGCAAATGGACTGTTTGCGGTTGTTTGCGGTGCGTTAAACAGGGAGTTTGGTCTGTCACTGTGAAGCGGGCGTAACCCTTACTCTACCTGATCGATACAACATCATACCTGATGTTTTAAAGCACCTTATTCCAAACAATTTAGGAATGTTAGGTGATTTATGCCCTTTAGGGATTAAAACCAGACTCTGCATAAACTATGTCATTTTCCGTGGGAGTTATGCCATGGATCCCCCTCCGGCATGCCACAGTCCAGGTGTTAGTACCCTTGAAACAACTTTTCCATCACTATTGTGGCCAGAAAGAGTCCCTGTGGGTTTTAAAATTTGCCTGCCTATTGAAGTCAATAGCGATTTGCCCGGTTCGCCCGTTCGCGAACAGTTGCAGAAGTTCGAGTCCGCCATTCACGAACGGAAAATTTTCAGTTCACGACATCACTACTTATGAACCCCTAATCTACTGCCCCCAACATTGCCGACACCTACATTATAGTTATTAACCCCTAATCTTCCCCCCCAACGTCGCCGCAACTATATTAAATTTATTAACCCCTAATCTGCCGCCGCCAACGTCGACGCCACTATATTAAATTTATTAACCCCTAAACCTAAGTCTAACCCTAACCCTAACATCCCTCTAACTTAAATATAATTTAAATAAATCTAAATAAATTTACTACAATTAAATAAATTATTCCAATTTAAAACTAAATAGTTACCTATAAAATAAACCCTAAGCTAGCTACAATATAACTAATAGTTACATTGTAGCTAGTTTAGGATTTATATTTATTTTACAGGCAACTTTGTATTTATTTTAACTAGGTAGAATAGTTATTAACTATTTAATAACTACCTAGCTAAAATAAATACAAAAGTACCTGTAAAATAAACCCTAACCTAAGTTGCAATTACACCTAACTCTACACTATAATTAAACTAATTACCTAAACTACCTACAATTAATTACAATTAAATTAAATAAACTAAATTACGAGAAAAAAAAACACTAAATTACAGAAAAAAAAGAATTACAAGAATTTTAAACTAATTACACCTAATCTAATCCCCCTAATAAAATAACAAAGCCCCCAAAATAATAAAATTCCCTACCCTATACTAAATTACAAATAGCCCTTAAAAGGGCCTTTTGCGGGGCATTGCCCCAAAGTAATCAGTTCTTTCACCTGTAAAAAAAAATACAATACCCCCCCAACAATAAAACCCACCACCCACACCCCCAACCCTACTCTAAAACCCACCCAATCCCCCCTTAAAAAAACCTAACACTACTCCCTTGAAGATCACCCTACCTTGAGCCGTCTTCACCCAGCCGGGCACAAGTGGTCCTCCAGAGGGTCCGAAGTCTTCATCCTATCCGGCCAGAAGAGGACATCCAGACCGGCAGAAGGCTTCATCCAGACGGCATATTCTATCTTCATCCTTGCGGAGCTGGTCCATCTTCAAGACATCCGATGCAGAGCATCCTCTTCATCCGACAGCCGAAGACTGAATGACTGGTCCTTTAAGTGACGTCATCCAAGATGGCATCCCTTGAATTCTGATTGGCTGATAGAATCCTATCAGCCAATCGGAATTAAGGTAGGGAAAATCCTTTTGGCTGATGCAATCAGCCAATAGGATTGAAGTTCAATCCGATTGGCTGATCCAATCAGCCAATAGGATTGAGGTTGCATTATATTGGCTGTTCCAATCAGCCAATAGAATGTGAGGTCAATCCTATTGGCTGATTGCATCAGCCAATAGGATTTTTCCTACCTTAATTCCGATTGGCTGATATGATTCTATCAGCCAATCGGAATTCAAGGGACGCCATCTTGTATGACGTCACTTAAAGAACCAGTCATTCAGTCGTCGGCCGTCGGATGAAGAGGATGCTCCGCGTCGGAAGTCTTGAAGATGGACCCACTCCAGAAGGATGAAGATAGAAGATGCCGCCTGGATGAAGCCTTCTGCCGGTCTCGATGTCCTCTTCTGGCCGGATAGGATGAAGACTTCGGACCTTCTGGAAGACCACTTGTGCCCGGCTGGGTGAAGACGGCTCAAGGTAGGGTGATCTTCAAGGGGGTAGTGTTAGGTTTTTTTAAGGGGGGATTGGGTGGGTTTTAGGATAGGGATGGGTGTGTTGGTGGTGGGTTTTAATGTTGGGGGGTATTGTATTTTTTTTTACAGGTGAAAGAGCTGATTACTTTGGGGCAATGCCCCACAAAAGGCCTTTTTAAGCGCTATTTGTAATTTAGTATAGGGTAGGGAATTTTATTATTTTGGGGGGCTTTTATATTTTATTAGGGGGATTATATTAGGTGTAATTAGTTTAAAATTCTTTTTCCCCCCGTAATTTAGTTTATTTAATTTAATTGTAATTAATTGTAGGTAGTTTAGGTAATTAGTTGAATTATAGCGTAGTGTTAGGTGTAATTGTAACTTAGGTTACGGTTTATTTTACAGGTACTTTTGTACTTATTTTAGCTATGTAGTTTTTAAATAGTTAATAATTATTTAATATCTATTGTACCTAGTTAAAATAAATACAAAGTTGCCTGTAAAATAAAAATAAACCCTAAGATGGCTACAATGTAATTATTATTTATATTGTAGCTATCTTAGGGATTATTTTATAGGCAAGTATTTAGTTTTAAATAGGATTAATTTATTTAATAGTAGTAATTTAATTTTGTTTTATTTAAATTATATTTAGTTAGGGGGGGTTAGGGTTAGATTTAGGGGTTAATAAATTTAATATAGTAGCGGCGATGTTGGGGCGGCAGATTAGGGGTTAATAAATGTAGGTAGGTGTTGGCGATGTTAGGGATGGCAGATTAGGGGTTAATAAAATTTAACTAGTGTTTGCGATGCAAAAGTGTGGTGGTTTAGGGGTTAATACATTTATTAAAGTGGCGGCGATGTCCGGTCGGCAGATTAGGGGTTAAATAATTTTATTATAGTGTTTGCGATGTGGGTGGGGCCTCGGTTTAGGGGTTAATAGGTAGTTTATGGGTGTTAGTGTACTTTTTAGCACTTTAGTTAAGAGTTTTATGTTACGGCTATAGCCCATAAAACTCTTAACTACTGACTTTTAAATGCGGTAGGAGTCTGGACAGGAGAGGGTCTACCGCTCACTTTTTCAGGCAATCGTAATACCGGCATTAGGCAAATCCCATTAAAAAGATAGGATACGCAATTGACTTAAGGGGATTTGCGGTATGCTAAAATCACGGAAAAAAAGTGAGCGGTAGACCCTTTCCTGCCTGACTCGTAATACCAGCGGGCGTTAAAAGGCAGTATTGGGACCCCTTAACGCTGCTTTTTATGGCTAACGCAAGACTCGTATTCTAGCTGTAAGTTTCCTTGTTTGACATTGATAAATAGTTTGGTTTATTCACACATCATGGACATTGAGTGAAGTTAATTTTGTGCCATGGCCACAATAGTGATTCTTTTTTTTTTTCCAGCTGTAGTTTTTTGCAACCTGGATCCCTGATTTAGGCTGCTTTTATTTTTTATTTGTTATTTATTTACTTATCATCAACTGGATGGTATTTTGTTTGCTCTATTAAAATTATTTTCTTTATTCATCTGCAACTATTAGCTTTAGTGTGTTTTTTGGGAGATATGGAGACTTGATTTTTTTTTGATTGGGCTTAATATTGGGTTGCTGGGTAAAGTGTACTAGTAGTTCCTTTTTCTGTTTATTTAAATTTCCTACACCTCCACGCACCTCGGTCTCCACAACATTATTTTTTACTGTGGGACCTTGTCCATAACCAGCTGGTATAAACTTATGTATACTATTATTCTGGGTTTGATTACCCTTTCTAATACCATGCTGTAATTTGGGTGTAATTAAGAGACCTCTATATCTCCCCAATACACATAGACAGTGATTTGATGATGGAAACTATTAATGATAAAGAATGGGAATATGATCTAGCAAAGACTTTTGCTGTATATATACAGTATATATATATATATAAAGCCAAAGAGCAAACACACTCCAAAGGTCTTCAATAAACAGTATAGTCACTTTAATATGTGAACATTTTTTACTCGAAAACGTTCACATATAAGTGACCATAATGTTTATTGAAGAGCTTTGGAGTGCGCTTTCTCTTTGGCTTTGTATTTACTATTTGCTGCACCCAAGGCTGTTGGATTACAATTCGAGTGCACATTGTCTGGTATATATATATATATATATATATATATATATATATATATATATATATAAACACTGTCCTATATACTGGGAGGATTCCAACCACTAAAAGGGGTTAGTATAAAGCATAGGGGTTACATTTAAATGGAAATGTTCATTAAGAACCAATAATTACACCATCATCACCCTCCCATTACACTACTACTAAACACATTACACATGGTGCAAAAAACACTTCAACAACACCTCATTTATATGCAACCAACAAACCTGAGATGGACACAACATTCAACAAATCCACAATCTGAGAAACCTCCAACTAATAAACAATTGATTACCACTTACCACATATATTTGTTTCCTACCGCAATCTTTCCCAACAAGGCTTGCTTTAAAAACAATCTTTAATATATATATATATATATATATATATATATATATATATATATATCCATATATATATATATATATCCTTAAAAATGGGATAGCTATTAGAGACCAAGAGGAGAAAGTTTGGAAATTTTAATTAAGAGAATTTTAACATTTTCCATAAATCTCCAGGAGCAATATAATAAAGGTATGAAGGGCATGAAATAGTTATAGAAATAAAGAAAACAAGCTTGAGACAAACACAATATAAAATACAAGCTCTAAAAATGACAAATAAATAGTTTAGAATCCAGAATGGATAGAGTAGAAAGTGAATTTAAAGAATTGAAAGCTATATTTTACAGACCTAAAATATTCCCATAGACTCAAACTAGCTGAGAAAGGAATTGTCAGATATTTTATCTGCTTCATCCAAGGCCATTTTAAAGGATAATAATGAAAACCAGATACACTTGAGTGATAAATCAGAATATGGGGAAATTATAGAGAATACCTGATGCTAGAGGATCATCCTGTAAGCAAGGATAATATGCTTAATTTTACAGAACAAGCCACATTTATTCCAACAAAAGTGAAATGTAAAAATCTCAAAACTATCACAGGTTTAGAGTAGAAATATTAAACAGGAAAAAGCCTCATTAATTTGTTGATAATAAATAAAATAAAATTATATTACAGAACTAAAAAACCCTGCAACTTCTGTTAGCAGAGGCTGATGCAGGAGAGTTGCTGGCTGAACCAACAGCTGCAATGCCAGTGTATTGTTCGCAAAATGATTACCTTATATAAGTCTCCGAGAGACAATGTGTAGGCAAAATTTACCTAATACTACTAAGCATCTACTTGATTCACTGTTTTGATGACAATTAACAATTATATTTAAAATGATATGCAGCTCGTTTTAAATAACTCCCTCCTGCTGCATATATTGGCACTTAATTGTGCTAAGAACTTTTTTTTTTTAACAACCCCATCTTAAAGGGACAGTCTGCTCTAAAATTGATGATATTTAAAAAGATAGATAATGCCTTTTAATACCCATTCCTCCGTTTTGCACAGCCAATATGGTTATGTTAATATACTTTTAACCTCTGTGATTACCTTGTATCTAAGACTCTATTGATAACCCCCTGATCGCATGGCTATTTATTTATTATCTATCGACTTGCATTTTAGCCAATTAGTGCTGTGTCCTGCACAACTTCACGGGAGAGAGCACAATGCTATCTATATAGACCACATGAATTAGTCTCTTGTTATGAAAAGCTAATAAAAAAGCATGTGATAAGAGGCTGTCTGTAGTGGCTTAAGAACAGGCAGAAATTTAGAGGTTTAAATGTTATAAAGTATATTATAATTGCAATGTTGGTTGTGCAAAGCTGGGGAATGGGTAGGCGTTATCTATCTTTTGAAACAATAATAATTTTGGTGTAGACTGTCCCTTTAAAAAATCTCTGATTGGACGGTACGTGCAAGTATACCTATGGTACAGCATGCTAGGTCAAATGCTGTCTTTGTGTGTATGTACAAAATAAATGTAAGCTTGCACAAACTAGAAGTAAAGATCCAATTTCAAGAAGATTTGGCGACAGCATTACTTGGTGATTACATGCATCTAGTAACGCATAAACACTTAAAATATTAATAAGATATAGCTTTTTTTTGCAGATACATTGTTTTCTGCCTTGAATAATTGCTCTTATAATAGATAATAATGATTTTCAGGCACCCGCTGAAGACAGTAAATATAAAAGGTTATTTAGGACAAGAAATGTGATCAGAATTCAATTTGTACCAAGCAAGATATTCCAGAGAAATTACAAAATAGTTGATAGAAAAAGATTTGCCTTCTCTGATAGCTGCAGCAATTTAGTTACCTATGAGGTGGGATTTAAAGAAAAAAAAAATATAATAATCTCTACAGTTCAGGGAATAAAAATTAAATGAGAGTTGAAAAAAATACTAGTCATGATAACATATATTAGCAGCTACTTTCCTTTCACAGCAGAAAATAAAAAGTTGCAATGTAGTAAAAAATGAATCTGTTCCAAATTACTGGTATTTCAATTAGGTTCACATCTAATTGAGACATCTGTCCAAAATCTTGGATGAGGACAGGATCTGGTACATAGGTTTGAGTATTTAGTCCATGTTCAAGAAATTAAATAGCTATACAGCATACAGTATATCTAATGCCTAAATTATTTTTGTAAGTAAACATTACAAATATGTTTAGCTTGTACCAAAGTTAGTCAACAGTAACAATTCTGGCTCCTGCAACCATTTTAGTGTAGCTTGCAATGGACTAGATTACAAGTAGAGAGCAAATTAGTTCTCCCGTTCGTGCGTTAACTTTGCTAGACGGAGGCTTTTTGCGCACGTCGGGTTGTGCTCATATTACAAGTTGAAAGTAAAAAAGTCACTGGAGCGCAATATTTTTAAAAACTAACACTCATACTCGCGCACTAACCCAACAGCGTATATTCAAGAGCGCTAAACCCGGCATGAAATAGTTTTATTTCGCATTCCAATGCTCATCACATGAGTCCTCATATCTTTGAGCCCTTATAACTTTTTCATGCAATAATGTTTTTTAAATAATTGTTATCAGACAGTGTTATTATGAGTATAAAAAACAAAACTAATAAGTGTGAACCACCCCAAAAGAAGTGATAAAAAATCTCAAATGGTAAGAAGGTGGGAGGTGTATTTATAGGCATTTGAGGTTTGGGAAACCTTGCCCCCTCCTGGTAGGAATGTATATCCCATCAGTAACTATCTCGCCACCTATATGAAATAAATATATAAACATAAAAAACAAAAATAATAATAAGTGTGAACCACCCCAAAGCGAAATGATAAAAATCTCAAATGGTAAGGATATGTAGATTTAGAAAGAAGCGTGATATTGTTGAAAGGAAGTTTTCAGCACTTGTTAGTAGTATCCATGAACCTTCCAAGGTAAGAAAGAAGACACAAACAATAGTGAAGTCTGTATGAATTGCAATATATTATCACAGATGGACAAGTAAGAGCTATAATCTAACTTTGAGTTTCAGGCTGGTAGGTACAAAGCCCCTCGGCTTCCAAAGTATCTGGAACTTCAGGGTAAAGTTAAAATAATTTATTAAAATGTAAGGACTTAGAGGGGGCGGAGCTATGCAGAGGGGTGGAGCTAGATGCCGAAGAGAGAGGACGCTTGCCTGGCAGCTCCGTCTGACATTGGAATTAAAAGTTGGATTCTAGTGACTAAAAACCTAACTTCTCACAAATATAATCACTGACCACTCTCTATGGAAGGCTATCTACCTTATAGCTGACTTACACAGCAATTGAGGTCTTTGTGCCGCAGTCGACTGAGCCTTGCATAGAGCCGATTACGAGCCAGACACCCCAGGGGTGCAGATATTTGAGGACCCACTCCAGACAAACAAGGACTAAGGTTTGTGAATCACACTGATCTCCGAAGTAGATAACATCTGTGCCACAGCCATATCCACTCTGGCCTGGAAGGCCACACATGCTACCTGGGGCCTACCGCATGGTAGAGACCTAGCGGCCAAGAAACTTGATCAGGGACCCTCTGGCCTGGAAGTCTGACACCAATTGCATCTGATCCTCAGAGCCTTACCCACATCCTACTCCGGAGGGCCTGGGACCGGCTCCGGAGTGAAGAATCACTATTCTGCATTGCACCAGGCCTGTAGCATCTAGGGGAGGCCTTACAGAGTATGCACCAACTACCCACTCAACCGGACACGCACCTCACTGAGCCTGACAATACCCAGAGGGCCGGGGTTTCGCTCCGGGTGTAATACAGGGCAAAGAACATGGCCTAACCAGATATCAGCACCCTTCCTAACGTTACAAGGCCTTGTGACGCACCTCTCACCAAACGGCGGGTAAGATGGCCTGAACCCCAACCATCCACCAAGCTTCCCCGCTACCCGCATATAAGACTAGGCCTAGATACATACCTAGCCCTTATTCCCTTACAACTAATCAGTGACACTAAGTACCCCAACTGACAGCTTACAAGAGTTACGTATAATATCTACCTCAGGGAGTATCTCAGAGTCCTAACATTCCACAAGCCTTATAGCTCATCCCTGTAGAGACGACACACAGCATCCACTCTCTCCCATTTCCCACCTTACTGCAGTAGGTGGGTCATATCCCCAAAACCTTATTCCCACTTCGTCATTAGGAGACACAGCCCCTGGGAGAGTGGTGCCTACCCATAGCCAACTGCATAAGGTGCATTTGAAAAAAACAAAAAAACAAAGGTTACCACTGCTATCAATAAATACCTAACCTAAGCTAGTGAGAATGCCTAACTAATCACAGACCCTTATGGAGAGGCCTGGCTACAGCATCCAATGATACCTGTCTGCTATACTATACCTATGAAACAAACCTGATCCAACCTAATGTATAACTGATGTACTCATACTGACTAACAGACAAGGGTCCCAGAATAACTAGTGGAGGAGCCACTCTGAAATACAGCCCTACAAAGACCTCTGACCAGGGAAGTTCACTTACATATGCCCTACACCTCTGCCAGGTGATCTACCCCCAACATAGCACATAATCAGAGGAAGAAATCAAAGTTACTAAACTCAGAGAAGAAAATTGTGTTGGATCAGTTCCAGCTCTCCTCCTCCATCCAGCAAGATGGCTCAGAGGATGATCTCTCGGGCTCAAACCTTCCTTTCGAAGCCTCCCTGAAATCCTCAATACTATCTACCTGCAATAACAATGCAGAAACATCAGAAGATTCTGCACCTTTGATAGATACTATTAAAAATCTTTTGGCAGGTCACCATGAATCCCTGTCAAAAAATTTTGAGAAGTCCTGTGCTGACCTGAGAAGGGATATAGCATCAATAGGAGAAAGAACTGACACTTGGGAGAGGAAGCAAGAAGATCTGATTATAGATCACACAAACCTCCTATCCTACTCTAAGAACTTAGCCTCCCAGATCTCCTCACTGGAAGCCAAACTCACAGATTTGGAAGATAGATCAAGGAGAAACAACCTTCGGATCAGAGGCATCCTGGAAACAATCCCCCGCAAGATCTAGAGAACTATTTACAAGAACATTTTAGAGAACTAATACCAGAAGCAACAGACTCCGACCATCTCATGGACAGAGCACACAGAGTATCCAGACCACACAATATTGCCTCAAACAAGCCTAGAGATGTGGTACTTAGGCTACATTACTACTCCTTCAAGAAGAAACTTATCAACGTGGACATGAAAATCAAAACCTTCTCAGAGAAATTCGAAAAGATCTAGATCTTCCCAGACCTCTTAGCACACACTTTGTACCTAAGAAGATCCTATGCTGATTTCATCAAAGTACTCAGAGTGCAGAACATCAAATACAAATGGGGCTTTCCAGTCAAACTCTTAATCACCAAGGAAGGACAACAATAAACAGTTTCCTCCACACAAGAAGCCAATCTACTCCTACAGAAGTGGAAGATGGTCCTAGACGAACCAGAAAAACAAGGAGCCACGTCCTTAGGGATACCACTATTATGAGCCAGGGCACCAGAATGGCAACCCCTGCCTCACAGGATCCCCCAACCATCTAGAAGGCCTGCATGCTCTCACCAAAAACCGCCATAAGAAGACCTTGCAAGGGTTTGAACTGTACCCTCGAAAAGATACACCACTAAGAAAGAAAGAACTAAGTGAACTTCACTATGTATCCTTTATCTCTTAATTCCCTACCAGAAAGGTGGGACTACTAGCCATTTGACCTTTCACTGTTCAATTGTTGATACATCTGTTCTTTTTTATTATTGCACTAATGTTTACAAAGTTCAATTGTTGATCTATCTGTTTTTTTTTTATTATTGCACTAATGTTTACAAAGTTTGATTACTCTACGCACAGGGACTCCCATCTGTACGATAGCCCTACCCAAATTCAATGTCAGTTAATGCGATAATACCTATTTGTTTATAAACAGGTTTGTACTTATGCAGTAAGATGTACCTAAGGCCTAACCTACCCTAAGTAATGTAACCTCTCTCACCTTTGTGAGACTAACTTATTCTACCTCTGTAACAAATGTCATTTGATTTATGCTGACATGGTAGGCCCTCCTCTCCCCCCTCAGCCTAAGTATATATGTATACTTGTTCCTGTGTTATTCTGGAGACCCAGGAATGGGACCCCCAGGATAACCTCGGGCAGTGCGACCTTTGCGCTGACCACCAGATAAATATATGCGATACTCATGGAATGTAATTATTTGTTTTCTTATGCAGATATGTTTCCTATCCCGCCTCCTCTCCCCCCCTCTTTTTTTTTCTCTTTCCCTTCCCCTCAGGCTGGACTCCACGACCAACACAGACACTTTGATACGTAGGTAAATGGCCACACTAACACTCTCCAACCTTAACGCCAAGGGACTTAACAAACCCACGAAACGTAGCCTTCTCCTGAGATACCTGAAAAAAAGTAAGTCAGACATTGCATTCATACAAGAAACTCACTGGACAGAACCCTCTCCCCACGAATTGAAATCTTCCCTCTACCCGATCTGTGAAAAGGCCTCCTTCTCCAAAAAGAAAGGAGGAGTGGCGATTCTTATACGAAACACAGTGCAATACTCTCCGATAACTGTTGACAGACGTGGAAGGCAGATACATAATCATTGTATGTCACCTAAATAATAATATATACACCCTAGTTAACATCTATGCCCCAATGACCACCAAGATACTTTCCTGAGATAACTATTACTTAGAGTAGACCAAGTTAAGAGAGGCTCCCTACTCATTGGCGGTGTGTGCTCAGGTGATCATTATTGGGTTTTCTTAAGGTGGACTTTACCATCTTAAGGATTTCTTTTCTACAATGATTGCCCATATCAATTTGCCGTAATCAATAACAATGTCACAACATAATTCCTAGTCTGAACATTTGTTGCCACTACTGCTATATGTGTCATATAATCAGTGCTACTCTGTTTAGATGGCGTGCACTCTAACTAAATATATACATTTATACATTATTCTTGCATAAGGAAAGGGCCTTGCAAAATGGCTTATAAAGATTGAATTTATAAGAAGCAGGCATATTCCAATTTATCATTTAAGCTAAGTGGAAATCTAGTCCCTAGCCTAAATATCCACTTAGCTTCCTTCTGAAGTAGAACTTTATTATTATCACCCCCTCTTCCAGAGGAGATACCCTTTGATAGATAATAATGTATAAATGTATATATTTAGTTAGAGTGAACGCCATCTAAACAGAGTAGCACTGATTGTATGACACATTTAGCAGTAGTGGCAACAAAGGTTCAGACTAGGAATTATATTTTGACATTGTTATTGATTACTGCAAATTGATATGGGCAATCTTTGTACAAATCAGCCAATAGTATGCAAGCTCAATCCTATTGGCTGATTGCATCAGCCAATAGGATTTTTCCTACCTTAATTCCGATTGGCTGATAAAATTCTATCAGCCAATCGGAATTGAAGGGTGACGTCATTTAAAGGAACCTTCATTCTACAGTCGCCTTCGATGGAAGAGGATGCTCCGCATCGGATGTCTTCAAGATGGAGCCGCTCCTCGTTGGATGGAAGAAGATAGAAGATGCCGCTTGGATGAAGACTTCTGCCTCGCTGGAGGACCTCTTCTGCCCGGATTCAATGAAGACTTCTGCCCGGATCGGATGCAGACTTCTGCCCGGCTGGGTGAAGACGGCTCAAGGTAGGGTGATCTTCAAGGGGGTAGTGTTAGGTTTTATTAAGGGGGGATTGGGTGGGTTTTAGAGCTAGGTTGGGTGTGTGGGTGGTGGGTTTTAATGTTGGGGGGGTTGTATTTCTTTTTTTACAGGTAAAAGAGATGATTACTTTGGGGCAATTCCCCGCAAAAAACCCTTTTAAGGGCTATTTGTAATTTAGTATAGGGCAGGGAATTTTATTATTTTGGGGGGCTTTTTTATTTTATTAGGGGGCTTAGATTAGGTGTAATTAGTTTAAACTTCTTGTAAAAATTTTTTATTTTCTGTCATTTAGTGGGGGTTTTTTTGTACTTTAGTTTATTTTTTGTTATTGTATTTAATGTTAGGTAATTGTAGTTAATTAATTTAATTTATTTAATGATAGTGTAGTGTTAGGTATAATTGTTACTTAGGTTAGGTTTTATTTTACAGGTAAACTTGTACTTATTTTAGCTAGGAAGTTATTAAATAGTTATTAACTATTTAATAACTATTCTACCTAGTTAAAATAAATACAAAGTTGCCTGTAAAATAAAAATAAATCCTAAAATAGCTACAATGTAATTAGTAATTATATTGTAGCTATCTTAGGGATTATTTTATAGGTAAGTATTTATTTTTAAATAGGAGTAATTTAGTTAATAATAGTAAATTTATTTAGATTTATTTAAATAATATTTAAGTTAGGGGGTGTTAGGGTTAGACTTAGGTTTAGGGGTTAATAAATTTATTATAGTGGTGGTGACGTTGGCGGCGGCAGATTAGAGGTTAATACATTTAATAGGCTATGTGGGCTATGGTGGTTTAGGGGTTAATACTTGAATAGGTTAACTGCGTTGTGGGCTATGGCGGTTTAGGGGTTAATAATTGAGTTATTACTTGTGTTGTGGGTTTGATGGCAGATATAGGGGTTAATAGTTTAAATAGGCATATTGCGTTGTGGGGGTTGTCGGTCTAGGGGTTAATACATTTATTATTAGTAATGAGGGGGGATTGCGGATATAGGGGTTTTACGCGTCGGGCTTATTTTTGGGAGGCATATTAGACTTTTACAGGAGATTTGTTATTTTCTGTACTTTTCTTAGGCGCCGGCAGTTTCTAAAGTGCCGTAAGTTACAAGCGACTCCAGAAATTTGTATTTACGCTTATTTCTGGACATCGCTAGTTTATCAGACTTACGGCACTTTATGAACTGCCGGCGGGGTATATGTAATACCCCGATGTGCGAGGTGAAATTACGGCCGGCGCAAGTTCCCACGCTTGCGCCGAAACCTGCGCCGTATATTTGATCGCGTCCCATGTGTTTCATATAAATAACACTGTGCTCACGCACGTGAAGTTATTTAAGAGCCAGCACAAATTGTCTGAAAGGCAAGTCTGTCAAAAGATCTGAGATAAAGAGGCAGTCATTAGACGCTTAGATACAAGGAAATTACAGAGGTAAAAAGTATATTTCTATAAACAATGTTGGTTATGCAAAACTGGGGAATGGTAAATAAAGGGATTATCTATCTTTTTAAACAATAACATTTTTGGTGTTTACTATCCCTTAAAAGACACATAGAACTGAAGTGACATAAAACTACCTTAGATCCTCTATCCAAATAGCCAGCAGCAATGTCCTGTCATAAATTATCCTGGACTTCCATAAACTATAAACAGGAGAAGAGACACAGCAAACACACAGTGCAGCTGATCTTACTGTGTGATTTTGCACAGCACCGGATTGAGTGAGCTGTTGGGGGCAAATGGGGTTTTGTATTTTTTAGTCTGACTGCAATTTCATATGTTTGCACTGTGTGCAGGAAGTGGTGTATGTTTACAACTCATGCTAAAATCAGTAAGCTGCGGATGATACAGAGTGCTAAAATATGAAGATTACTGTCAGACTAAATAATTCAAACAACAAATTATTTACAGTAGTAGCCAAGTAATCCCCCCTCTTTTACAACAAATTAGCACAATTCCTTACCTAGTGAATAGCAGCTGTTTGTAAGTGTTTTTTTCTTCTGATTTGTGGAAGTTTAAACATTGATCACTCAGAGAAGGTGCAGCAAGGAGTTCCTGCATAGACCTGCTCTGAGTGATTAAGCACAGTACTTAATGCACGTACAGCCTCACTGGCAGCTCCTCCCCATTAATGAGTGTCCCACATGCCCTAGCTCATCTACAATGCTCCAAATCTCCTGGAGGAGACATTTCCATGGACAAAAAAAATAATCCAGGGACAAACAACAAAATCTAGGGAGTTTCCCTGGAAATCAGGGACTGTTGGAAACTATGCTCTAAAAAAATTCCAGGGATACTTTGCAGGAGAGCAAGCAAGTAGGTTACCCACTCAGTTCTGCGATCAAAACACACCAATTTCATATTAATAGTATAATTTAGACATATCCATAGCTTATTATACAGATTAATTCACCAAGATCTTACACCTACCCTATAATATTGACAATACCATTCTCTGGAACACATTCTGGGCAGATGGTTATTGTTATACAACACAGCATCAAAAGTAGGCAGACAAATAACATGTAAACCCATTCAATATATATATATATATATATATATATATATATATATATATATATATATACAGGGAGTGCAGAATTATTAGGCAAGTTGTATTTTTGAGGATTAATTTTATTATTGAACAACAACCATATTCTCAATGAACCCAAAAACATAATTTATGCTTACCTGATAAATTCCTTTCTTCTGTTGTGTGATCAGTCCACGGGTCATCATTACTTCTGGGATATAACTCCTCCCCAACAGGAAATGCAAGAGGATTCACCCAGCAGAGCTGCATATAGCTCCTCCCCTCTACGTCACTCCCAGTCATTCGACCAAGAATCAACGAGAAAGGAGAAACCAAGGGTGAAGTGGTGACTGGAGTATAATTTAAAAGATATTTACCTGCCTTAAAACAGGGCGGGCTGTGGACTGATCACACAACAGAAGAAAGGAATTTATCAGGTAAGCATAAATTATGTTTTCTTCTGTTATGTGTGATCAGTCCACGGGTCATCATTACTTCTGGGATACCAATACCAAAGCAAAAGTACACGGATGACGGGAGGGATAGGCAGGCTCATTATACAGAAGGAACCACTGCCTGAAGAACCTTTCTCCCAAAAATAGCCTCCGAAGAAGCAAAAGTGTCAAATTTGGAAAATTTGGAAAAAGTATGAAGCGAAGACCAAGTTGCAGCCTTGCAAATCTGTTCAACAGAGGCCTCATTCTTAAAGGCCCAAGTGGAAGCTACAGCTCTAGTGGAATGAGCTGTAATTCTTTCAGGAGGCTGCTGTCCAGCAGTCTCATAGGCTAAACGTATTATGCTACGAAGCCAAAAAGAGAGAGAGGTAGCAGAAGCTTTTTGACCTCTCCTCTGTCCAGAATAAACGACAAACAGGGAAGAAGTTTGGCGAAAATCTTTAGTTGCCTGCAAGTAGAACTTGAGGGCACGAACTACATCCAGATTGTGTAGAAGACGTTCCTTCTTTGAAGAAGGATTTGGACACAAGGATGGAACAACAATCTCTTGATTGATATTCCTGTTAGTGACTACCTTAGGTAAGAACCCAGGTTTAGTACGCAGAACTACCTTGTCTGAGTGAAAGATCAGATAAGGAGAATCACAGTGTAAGGCTGATAACTCAGAGACTCTTCGAGCCGAGGAAATAGCCATTAAAAACAGAACTTTCCAAGATAACAATTTTATATCAATGGAATGAAGGGGTTCAAACGGAACACCCTGTAAAACGTTAAGAACTAAGTTTAAACTCCATGGCGGAGCAACAGCTTTAAACACAGGCTTGATCCTAGCTAAAGCCTGACAAAAGGCCTGGACGTCTGGATTTTCTGACAGACGCCTGTGTAACAAGATGGACAGAGCTGAGATCTGTCCCTTTAATGAGCTAGCCGATAAACCCTTTTCTAAACCTTCTTGTAGAAAAGACATTATCCTAGGAATCCTAACCTTACTCCAGGAGTAACCTTTGGATTCGCACCAGTATAGGTATTTACGCCATATCTTATGGTAAATCCTTCTGGTAACAGGCTTCCTAGCCTGTATCAGGGTATCAATAACCGACTCAGAAAAACCACGTTTTGATAAAATCAAGCGTTCAATTTCCAAGCAGTCAGCTTCAGAGAAGTTAGATTTTGATGTTTGAATGGACCCTGTATCAGAAGGTCCTGTCTTAGAGGTAGAGACCAAGGCGGACAGGATGACATGTCCACTAGATCTGCATACCAAGTCCTGCGTGGCCATGCAGGCGCTATTAGAATCACTGATGCTCTCTCCTGTTTGATTTTGGCAATCAATCGAGGAAGCAGCGGGAAGGGTGGAAACACATAAGCCATCCCGAAGTTCCAAGGTGCTGTCAAAGCATCTATCAGAACCGCTCCCGGATCCCTGGATCTGGACCCGTAGTGAGGAAGTTTGGCGTTCTGGCGAGACGCCATGAGATCTATCTCTGGTTTGCCCCAACGTCGAAGTATTTGGGCAAAGACCTCCGGATGAAGTTCCCACTCCCCCGGATGAAAAGTCTGGCGACTCAAGAAATCCGCCTCCCAGTTCTCCACTCCCGGGATGTGGATTGCTGACAGGTGGCAAGAGTGAGACTCTGCCCAGCGAATTATCTTTGATACTTCTATCATTGCTAGGGAGCTTCTTGTCCCTCCTTGATGGTTGATGTAAGCTACAGTCGTGATGTTGTCCGACTGAAACCTGATGAACCCCCGAGTTTTTAACTGGGGCCAAGCCAGAAGGGCATGGAGAACTGCTCTCACTTCCAGAATGTTTATTGGCAGGAGACTTTCCTCCTGATTCCATTGTCCCTGAGCCTTCAGAGAATTCCAGACAGCGCCCCAACCTAGTAGGCTGGCGTCTGTTGTTACAATTGTCCAGTCCGGCCTGCTGAATGGCATCCCCCTGGACAGATGTGGCCGAGAAAGCCACCATAGAAGAGAGTTTCTGGTCTCTTGATCCAGATTCAGAGTAGGGGACAAGTCTGAGTAATCCCCATTCCACTGACTCAGCATGCACAATTGCAGCGGTCTGAGATGTAGACGTGCAAAGGGAACTATGTCCATTGCTGCTACCATTAAGCCGATCACCTCCATGCATTGAGCTACTGACGGGAGTTGAATGGAATGAAGGACACGGCATGCATTTAGAAGCTTTGTTAATCTGTCTTCTGTCAGATAAATCTTCATTTCTACAGAATCTATAAGAGTCCCCAAGAACGGAACTCTTGTGAGAGGAAAAAGAGAACTCTTCTTTTCGTTCACTTTCCATCCATGCGACCTTAGAAATGCCAGAACTAACTCTGTATGAGACTTGGCAGTTTGAAAGCTTGAAGCTTGTATCAGAATGTCGTCTAGGTACGGAGCTACCGAAATTCCTCGTGGTCTTAGTACCGCCAGAAGGGCACCTAGAACCTTTGTGAAGATTCTTGGAGCCGTAGCCAATCCGAATGGAAGAGCTACAAACTGGTAATGCCTGTCTAAGAAGGCAAACCTTAGATACCGGTAATGATCTTTGTGAATCGGTATGTGAAGGTAAGCATCCTTTAAATCCACTGTGGTCATGTACTGACCCTTTTGGATCATGGGTAAGATTGTCCGAATAGTTTCCATTTTGAACGATGGAACTCTTAGGAATTTGTTTAGGATCTTTAAATCCAAGATTGGCCTGAAAGTTCCCTCTTTTTTGGGAACCACAAACAGGTTTGAGTAAAACCCTTGTCCTTGTTCCGACCGCGGAACCGGATGGATCACTCCCATTAATAACAGATCTTGTACACAGCGTAGAAACGCTTCTTTCTTTATCTGGTTTGTTGACAACCTTGACAGATGAAATCTCCCTCTTGGGGGAGAGAATTTGAAGTCTAGAAGGTATCCCTGAGATATGATCTCTAGCGCCCAGGGATCCTGAACATCTCTTGCCCAAGCCTGGGCGAAGAGAGAGAGTCTGCCCCCCACTAGACCCGGTCCCGGATCGGGGGCCCTCGGTTCATGCTGTCTTTGGGGCAGCAGCAGGTTTCCTGGCCTGCTTGCCCTTGTTCCAGGACTGGTTAGGTTTCCAGCCTTGTCTGTAACGAGCAACAGCTCCTTCCTGTTTTGGTGCAGTGGAAGTTGATGCTGCTCCTGTTTTGAAATTCCGAAAGGGACGAAAATTAGACTGTCTAGCCTTAGCTTTGGCTTTGTCTTGAGGCAGGGCGTGGCCCTTACCTCCTGTAATGTCAGCGATAATTTCTTTCAAACCGGGCCCAAATAAAGTTTGCCCCTTGAAAGGAATATTAAGTAATTTGGACTTAGAAGTTACATCAGCTGACCAGGATTTTAGCCACAGCGCTCTACGTGCCTGAATGGCGAATCCTGAGTTCTTAGCCGTAAGTTTGGTTAAATGTACTACGGCCTCCGAAATGAATGAATTAGCTAGTTTAAGGACTCTAAGCCTGTCCGTAATGTCGTCCAGCGTAGATGAACTAAGGTTCTCTTCCAGAGACTCAATCCAAAATGCTGCCGCAGCCGTAATCGGCGCGATGCATGCAAGGGGTTGCAATATAAAACCTTGTTGAACAAACATTTTCTTAAGGTAACCCTCTAATTTTTTATCCATTGGATCTGAAAAAGCACAGCTATCCTCCACCGGGATAGTGGTACGCTTAGCTAAAGTAGAAACTGCTCCCTCCACCTTAGGGACCGTTTGCCATAAGTCCCGTGTGGTGGCGTCTATTGGAAACATCTTTCTAAATATTGGAGGGGGTGAGAACGGCACACCGGGTCTATCCCACTCCTTAGTAACAATTTCAGTTAGTCTCTTAGGTATAGGAAAAACGTCAGTACTCGCCGGTACCGCAAAGTATTTATCCAACCTACACAATTTCTCTGGTATTGCAACAGTGTTACAATCATTAAGAGCCGCTAAAACCTCCCCTAGTAATACACGGAGGTTTTCCAATTTAAATTTAAAATTTGAAATATCTGAATCCAATCTGTTTGGATCAGAACCGTCACCCACAGAATGAAGCTCTCCGTCCTCATGCTCTGCAAGTTGTGACGCAGTATCAGACATGGCCCTAGTATTATCAGCGCACTCTGTTCTCACCCCAGAGTGATCACGCTTGCCTCTTAGTTCTGGTAATTTAGCCAAAACTTCAGTCATAACAGTAGCCATATCTTGTAATGTTATCTGTAATGGCCGCCCAGATGTACTAGGCGCCATAATATCACGCACCTCCCGGGCGGGAGATGCAGGTACTGCCACGTGAGGCGAGTTAGTCGGCATAACTCTCCCCTCGCTGTTTGGTGAAATTTGTTCAAATTGTACAGATTGGCTTTTATTTAAAGTAGCATCAATACAGTTAGTACATAAATTTCTATTGGGCTCCACCTTGGCATTGGAACAAATGACACAGGTATCTTCCTCTGAGTCAGACATGTTTAACACACTAGCAATAAACTTGCAACTTGGTTACAATCTTATTTAACAAAAACGTACTGTGCCTCAAAGAAGCACTAAACGATTAAATGACAGTTGAAATAATGAACTGAAAAACAGTTATAGTCTCAATCCTTAAAAACAACACAACTTTTAGCAAAGGTTTGTTCCCATTAGTAAATTAACAATAATTAAATTTGAAAATAAAAATTACAGAGCAACGTTTTTTAATCACAGTCAATATATAAGTCTCACAGCTCTGCTGAGAGAATCTACCTCCCTCCAAAGAAGTTTGAAGACCCCTGAGTTCTGTTAGAGATGAACCGGATCATGCAGGAAATACAAGAGTAACTGACTGGAAATTTTTGATGCGTAGCAAAGAGCGCCAAAAACGGCCCCTCCCCCTCACACACAGCGGTGAGAGAGAAACGAAACTGTCACAATTAAAACAAGTAACTGCCAAGTGGAAAAATAATGCCCAAATATTTATTCACTCAGTACCTCAGAAAATGCAAACGATTCTACATTCCAGCAAAAACGTTTAACATGATAAATACCTATTAAAAGGTTTAGTGTACTTTTAACAGAGTAATTCCGGTGAAATACCATCCCCAGAATACTGAAGTGTAGAGTATACATACATGTCATTATAACGGTATGGCAGGATTTTCTCATCAATTCCATTCAGAAAATAAAAACTGCTACATACCTCAATGCAGATTCATCTGCCCGCTGTCCCCTGATCTGAAGCTTTTACCTCCCTCAGATGGCCGAGAAACAGCAATATGATCTTAACTACTCCGGTTAAAATCATAGTAAAAACTCTGGTAGATTCTTCTTCAAACTCTGCCAGAGAGGCAACAACACGCTCCGGTGCTATTGTAAAATAACAAACTTTTGATTGAAGTTATAAAAACTAAGTATAATCACCATAGTCCTCTCACACATCCTATCTAGTCGTTGGGTGCAAGAGAATGACTGGGAGTGACGTAGAGGGGAGGAGCTATATGCAGCTCTGCTGGGTGAATCCTCTTGCATTTCCTGTTGGGGAGGAGTTATATCCCAGAAGTAATGATGACCCGTGGACTGATCACACATAACAGAAGAAAAACTCAATAATATCAAAGCTGAATAGTTTTGGAAGTAGTTTTTAGTTTGTTTTTAGTTATAGCTCTTTTAGGGGGATATCTGTGTGTGCAGGTGACTATTACTGTGCATAATTATTAGGCAACTTAACAAAAAACAAATATATACCCATTTCAATTATTTATTTTTACCAGTGAAACCAATATAACATCTCAACATTCACAAATATACATTTCTGACATTCAAAAACAAAACAAAAACAAATCAGTGACCAATATAGCCACCTTTCTTTGCAAGGACACTCAAAAGCCTGCCATATGGATTCTGTCAGTGTTTTGATCTGTTCACCATCAACATTGCGTGCAGCAGCAACCACAGCCTCCCAGACACTGTTCAGAGAGGTGTACTGTTTTCCCTCCTTGTAAATCTCACATTTGATGATGGACCACAGGTTCTCAATGGGGTTCAGATCAGGTGAACAAGGAGGCCATGTCATTAGATTTTCTTCTTTTATACCCTTTCTTGCCAGCCACGCTGTGGAGTACTTGGACGCGTGTGATGGAGCATTGTCCTGCATGAAAATCATGTTTTTCTTGAAGGATGCAGACTTCTTCCTGTACCACTGCTTGAAGAAGGTGTCTTCCAGAAACTGGCAGTAGGACTGGGAGTTGAGCTTGACTCCATCCTCAACCCGAAAAGGCCCCACAAGCTCATCTTTGATGATACCAGCCCAAACCAGTACTCCACCTCCACCTTGCTGGCGTCTGAGTCGGACTGGAGCTCTCTGCCCTTTAGCAATCCAGCCACGGGCCCATCCATCTAGCCCATCAAGACTCACTCGCATTTCATCAGTCCATAAAACCTTAGAAAAATCAGTCTTGAGATATTTCTTGGCCCAGTCTTGACGTTTCAGCTTGTGTGTCTTGTTCAGTGGTGGTCGTCTTTCAGCCTTTCTTACCTTGGCCATGTCTCTGAGTATTGCACACCTTGTGCTTTTGGGCACTCCAGTGATGTTGCAGCTCTGAAATATGGCCAAACTGGTGGCAAGTGGCATCTTGGCAGCTGCACGCTTGACTTTTCTCAGTTCATGGGCAGTTATTTTGCGCCTTGGTTTTTCCACACGCTTCTTGCGACCCTGTTGACTATTTTGAATGAAACGCTTGATTGTTCGATGATCACGCTTCAGAAGCTTTGCAATTTTAAGAGTGCTGCATCCCTCTGCAAGATATCTCACTATTTTTGACTTTTCTGAGCCTGTCAAGTCCTTCTTTTGACCCATTTTGCGAAAGGAAAGGAAGTTGCCTAATAATTATGCACACCTGATATAGGGTGTTGATGTCATTAGACCACACCCCTTCTCATTACAGAGATGCACATCACCTAATATGCTTAATTGGTAGTAGGCTTTCGAGCCTATACAGCTTGGAGTAAGACAACATGCATAAAGAGGATGATGTGGTCAAAATACTCATTTGCCTAATAATTCTGCACTGCCTGTATATATATATACAGGGAGTGCAGAATTATTAGGCAAGTTGTATTTTTGAGGATTAATTTTATTATTGAACAACAACCATGTTCTCAATGAACCCAAAAAACTCATTAATATCAAAGCTGAATAGTTTTGGAAGTAGTTTTTAGTTTGTTTTTAGTTTTAGCTATTTTAGGGGGATATCTGTGTGTGCAGGTGACTATTACTGTGCATAATTATTAGGCAACTTAACAAAAAACAAATATATACCCATTTCAATTATTTATTTTTACCAGTGAAACCAATATAACATCTCAACATTCACAAATATACATTTCTGACATTCAAAAACAAAACAAAAACAAATCAGTGACCAATATAGCCACCTTTCTTTGCAAGGACACTCAAAAGCCTGCCATCCATGGATTCTGTCAGTGTTTTGATCTGTTCACCATCAACATTGCGTGCAGCAGCAACCACAGCCTCCCAGACACTGTTCAGAGAGGTGTACTGTTTTCCCTCCTTGTAAATCTCACATTTGATGATGGACCACAGGTTCTCAATGGGGTTCAGATCAGGTGAACAAGGAGGCCATGTCATTAGATTTTCTTCTTTTATACCCTTTCTTGCCAGCCACGCTGTGGAGTACTTGGACGCGTGTGATGGAGCATTGTCCTGCATGAAAATCATGTTTTTCTTGAAGGATGCAGACTTCTTCCTGTACCACTGCTTGAAGAAGGTGTCTTCCAGAAACTGGCAGTAGGACTGGGAGTTGAGCTTGACTCCATCCTCAACCCGAAAAGGCCCCACAAGCTCATCTTTGATGATACCAGCCCAAACCAGTACTCCACCTCCACCTTGCTGGCGTATGAGCCGGACTGGAGCTCTCTGCCCTTTACCAATCCAGCCACGGGCCCATCCATCTGGCCCATCAAGACTCACTCTCATTTCATCAGTCCATTAAACCTTAGAAAAATCAGTCTTGAGATATTTCTTGGCCCAGTCTTGACGTTTCAGCTTGTGTGTCTTGTTCAGTGGTGGTCGTCTTTCAGCCTTTCTTACCTTGGCCATGTCTCTGAGTATTGCACACCTTGTGCTTTTGGGCACTCCAGTGATGTTGCAGCTCTGAAATATGGCCAAACTGGTGGCAAGTGGCATCTTGGCAGCTGCACGCTTGACTTTTCTCAGTTCATGGGCAGTTATTTTGCGCCTTGGTTTTTCCACACGCTTCTTGCGACCCTGTTGACTATTTTGAATGAAACGCTTGATTGTTCGATGATCACGCTTCAGAAGCTTTGCAATTTTAAGAGTGCTGCATCCCTCTGCAAGATATCTCACTATTTCTGACTTTTCTGAGCCTGTCAAGTCCTTCTTTTGACCCATTTTGCCAAAGGAAAGGAAGTTGCCTAATAATTATGCACACCTGATATAGGGTGTTGATGTCATTAGACCACACCCCTTCTCATTACAGAGATGCACATCACCTAATATGCTTAATTGGTAGTAGGCTTTCGAGCCTATACAGCTTGGAGTAAGACAACATGCATAAAGAGGATGATGTGGTCAAAATACTAATTTGCCTAATAATTCTGCACTCCCTGTATATATAGAGAGAGAGATATATTTATATATATATATATATATATATATAAATATATATATATATACTATGTGTATATATATGTATATATATATATATATATATATATATATATAATATTCCAATAGGAGTTAATTATGTTTCAAATGTTTTATTGATAGCCAAAATTGTACAAAATACAGGTAAGTGCTGTAAGGTCTTTGGCCTTTTACAACTTTGTTATAAACAGTCATAAGATAAACATTATGATCAGATACAAACTTATGTAAAACACTGAAAAACGTATACAAAATACTTAACGGATATCTGTAATGGTAGGTATGCTTGTGGGAGAGTAGAAATATGTTCTCTGCAACCTAACCATGTTTTGTTCTATAAGTGACACCAAAATACTGTAGTGGTGTAATACGGAACAATTGTGATATAAAGGCAATACATGAATAGTATTAGTAAGTACCAAGTTTCTTTTAGGAAGAGGATGGGGGGTAGATAGGGATATTTTGTGATTTATTTCTGTGGTACGTCTCCCAAAGTGATTGCATATGTGCGTAGGTGTCAAGGTTCTTGGTTTTTAGAAAGTAAAACTCTTCCAATGAGAGTTTTATCACATTCTTGCAGGCATTGTGGTATTGAGGGGACTTTATTGCTCTTCCAATTTCTGGCAAAGAGTATCTTAAAGCTGTTGCATAGTATGTTGAACAATTTTCTTTTGGGCATGGAGATTTTTTTAGGAATTTTATTAAATAGCCAAAGGCAGGGGTCTAGAGGGTGTGGGGTGGTCTAGGATAATGCTAATTTCATGAGAGGTTGCTTCCCAGATGTCAGATAAATTTGGACATTGCCACCAAATATGGGCCATGTGAGCATCTGGGAAGCCACATCTCCAGCATTTAGCTGAATGTAATTTATAAAAAAAAATTACATCCTGCTGGGGTTAGGTACCATCTCTGCAAAATTTTAAGGTTGAGTTCCTGAATTCTGCTTGAGATAGAGGATTTTTTTTTATATAAGTATATATGTGAAGTGAGTCTGCATATGAGATGTCCGTCCCAAGTTCAGAATTTCATCTGTCTACAAAAATAAGGGTTTTGATTGGGTAAAGACTGTTGCAGCATAGTGTACATTAGAGAAGGGCATGTCTCATGGGCGTTGATCTAGTGCATAGAGATTTAAACAGCGTTAGGGACCTAAGCATATTATTGTGTTGAAGGTGTTTTGAAATGTATGAGTGGCACTGTCTATAAAAGAGCCAGTTTTGGAATACAGGATAGCCCATGTTAATTAGGTCAACTGGTATGTTAGATTATTGTGTATTACCCAGGTGTTAGCTATGTAATGATCTGTTAGTAGTTCCTATGATCTTTTTTGGGTTTGTGAGACCTGGTTTGAATTAAAAGTTATGAGTTAGAGTAGTTAGGGGAGATGTTTTGGTAGAGATATGCGGACAACAAACCAGGAGCTTGTCCCTTGCTTGGAATGTTTCTCTAATTGTTTGAGTAGAGTTTTGGAGAAATTTGTTTCTGTCTCTTGGGGCCCAGCATAGAGCACCCAAATGGGGAGAGTTAGTTATGTCATGCTCGAGTTGTGCCCATGTCTTATTATGTGTATCTATAATGCATTGGAGTAAGGTTCAATATTTCTTGAGGTTGGGTACTCCTAAACCACCTATATTCATCTGGAGTTGCATCATTTTTTTTATTAGGAATCCAGGAGAGGCGCACCACAGACAGCAGCACCAAGACTTTTCGTTATGTAAAACAAAAACACTTTTATTATAGGCAAAAATTAAAAGCACAGACAGGGCTCAAAGGCCATATAAGCACACAAAGTAAAATCATCTGTTGTGTAACAGGTAACAATGCAGACGCGTTTCGTGAGCATGCTCACTTGATCACTGCATAGAGAGTAACCTGCACATACCTCCATATATACCTGGAGATTTAGAGAAACAGTATACGCACTATAAACAACACAATGAAACTTGACTAAAACAGGCTGATATATTACTTAAGTTTATATTATGATGAGAGTCAGGAAGGACAGAGTTTAAGTGGTTTGCCAAGAGTTTAGCAAATAATTTGAGGTCTGTATTCAGTAATGAAATCGGTCTATATTTTTCTACTTTCGTAATGTCTTTACCTGGTTTGGGTATGATTGAAATGTGTGCTTCCAGTGCATTGGCGGAAAAGTGGTTGGATTCTGAGATTGAGTTAAAGAGGAGGTGAGGAGATAGGATATTAATATATTGCTTGTAGTAAAGATTGGTGAAACCGTCTGGGCCGGGGGCCTTATCTCGAGGTAGATCTTTAATAGTTTTTTGAATTTCTTCTAATGAGAAAGGCCTATCAAGAGAGTCCCTTTGTACTTGGGATAGCTTTGGGATGTTAGTATTGGAAAGATATTGATTGATCGGGTGGTCGGGGTTAGGTGGGAAGTTTGGGGAGGAGTTGAAGGGTGTTTGTGGAGATTATATAGGGATTGGTAGTATGACCGAAAAGCTTCCACTATAGTGGAGGTGTCATTATGTTTAGTGTTAGGGGCTGATGTGATCGAAAGGATATAGGAGCTATTTATTTTCCATTTTAGTTTGCGAGCGAAGATCTTGCTGCATTAATATCACCTTCGTAATAAGTTTGGTGAAGTTTATTGGCCAGGTGTGTACATTCTTTGTCTAAAAGTTGGTTAACCACTTGTTTTGCTAATTGAAGGTCGGAAGAGTATTATCTTTGGGGTTTTGTCAAAGTCGTGTTTCAAGTTCTGAGACTTTATTGAGTGAGTTATGTAGTGCTAATCATTGTTGTTTAACAAAGTGGAATTGAAGGCTCATCAGCTCTCCCCTCATCATACCTTTATGAGCATCCCAGGTCGTTTGAAAATTTGTAACTGAGCCTACATTAAAGGAAAAACATAATTTATGCTTACCTGATAAATTTATTTCTCTTGTAGTGTATCCAGTCCACGGATCATCCATTACTTATGGGATATTAACTCCTCCCCAACAGGAAGTGCAAGAGGATTCACCCAGCAGAGCTGCTATATAGCTCCTCCCCTAACTGCCATTACCAGTCATTCGACCGAAAACATGCAGAGAAAGGAAAACCATAGGGTACAGTGGTGACTGTAGTTTAATGGAAAAATTACCTGCCTTAAAGTGACAGGGCGGGCCGTGGACTGGATACACTACAAGAGAAATAAATTTATCAGGTAAGCATAAATTATGTTTTCTCTTGTTAAGTGTATCCAGTCCACGGATCATCCATTACTTATGGGATACCAATACCAAAGCTAAAGTACACGGATGACGGGAGGGACAGGCAGGCTCTTTATACGGAAGGAACCACTGCCTGAAGAACCTTTCTCCCAAAAACAGCCTCCGAAGAAGCAAAAGTGTCAAATTTGTAAAATTTGGAAAAAGTATGAAGAGAAGACCAAGTTGCAGCCTTGCAAATCTGTTCAACAGAAGCCTCATTCTTAAAGGCCCAAGTGGAAGCCACAGCTCTAGTAGAATGTGCTGTAATTCTTTCAGGAGGCTGCTGTCCAGCAGTCTCATAGGCTAACCGTATTATGCTACGAAGCCAAAAGGAGAGAGAGGTAGCCGAAGCTTTTTGACCTCTCCTCTGACCAGAATAAACGACAAACAGGGAAGACGTTTGTCGAAAATCCTTAGTTGCCTGTAGATAAAATTTCAGGGCACGGACTACATCTAGATTGTGTAGCAGACGTTCCTTCTTCGAAGAAGGATTAGGACACAAAGATGGAACCACAATCTCTTGATTGATATTCCTGTTAGTGACCACCTTAGGTAGGAACCCAGGTTTAGTACGCAGAACTACCTTGTCTGAATGAAAAATCAGATAAGGAGAATCACAATGTAAGGCAGATAACTCAGAGACTCTTCGAGCCGAGGAAATCGCCATTAAAAACAGAACTTTCCAAGATAACAACTTGATATCAATGGAATGAAGGGGTTCAAACGGAACCCCCTGTAAAACATTAAGAACTAAGTTCAAACTCCATGGTGGAGCAACAGTTTTAAACACAGGCTTGATCCTAGCTAAAGCCTGACAAAAAGCTTGAACGTCCGGAACTTCTGACAGACGTTTGTGTAAAAGAATGGACAGAGCTGAAATCTGTCCCTTTAAGGAACTAGCGGATAAACCCTTTTCTAAACCTTCTTGTAGAAAAGACAATATCCTCGGAATCCTAACCTTACTCCATGAGTAACTCTTGATTCGCACCAATATAAGTATTTGCGCCATATCTTATGGTAAATCTTTCTGGTAACAGGCTTCCTAGCCTGTATTAAGGTATCAATAACTGACTCAGAAAAACCACGTTTTGATAAAATCAAGCGTTCAATTTCCAAGCAGTCAGCTTCAGAGAAATTAGATTTTGATGTTTGAAGGGACCCTGGATCAGAAGGTCCTCTTTCAGAGGTAGCGACCAAGGTGGACAGGATGACATGTCCACTAGATCTGCATACCAAGTCCTGCGTGGCCATGCAGGCCTTATTAGAATCACTGATGCTCTCTCCTGTTTGATTCTGGCAATCAATCGAGGAAGCATCGGGAAGGGTGGAAACACATAAGCCATCCAAGGTGCTGTCAAAGCATCTATCAGAACCGCTCCCGGATCCCTGGATCTGGACCCGTAACGAGGAAGCTTGGCGTTCTGTCGAGACGCCATGAGATCTATCTCTGGTTTGCCCCAACGTCGAAGTATTTGGGCAAAGACCTCCGGATGAAGTTCCCACTCCCCCGGATGAAAAGTCTGACGACTTAAGAAATCCGCCTCCCAGTTCTCCACTCCCGGGATGTGGATTGCTGACAGGTGGCAAGAGTGAGACTCTGCCCAGCGAATTACCTTTGATACTTCCATCATTGCTAGGGAGCTTCTTGTCCCTCCCTGATGGTTGATGTAAGCTACAGTCGTGATGTTGTCCGACTGAAACCTGATGAACCCCCGAGTTGTTAACTGGGGCCAAGCCAGAAGGGCATTGAGAACTGCTCTCAATTCCAGAATGTTTATTGGTAGGAGACTCTCCTCCTGATTCCATTGTCCCTGAGCCTTCAGAGAATTCCAGACAGCGCCCCAACCTAGTAGGCTGGCGTCTGTTGTTACAATTGTCCAGTCCGGCCTGCTGAATGGCATCCCCCTGGACAGATGTGGCCGAGAAAGCCACCATAGAAGAGAATTTCTGGTCTCTTGATCCAGATTCAGAGTAGGGGACAAGTCTGAGTAATCCCCATTCCACTGACTTAGCATGCACAATTGCAGCGGTCTGAGATGTAGACGTGCAAAGGGTACTATGTCCATTGCTGCTACCATTAAGCCGATCACCTCCATGCATTGAGCTACTGACGGGTGTTGAATGGAATGAAGGACACGGCATGCATTTTGAAGCTTTGTTAACCTGTCTTCTGTCAGGTAAATCTTCATTTCTACAGAATCTATAAGAGTCCCCAAGAAGGGAACTCTTGTGAGTGGAAAGAGAGAACTCTTCTTTTCGTTCACCTTCCATCCATGCGACCTTAGAAATGCCAGTACTAACTCTGTATGAGACTTGGCAGTTTGAAAGCTTGAAACTTGTATCAGAATGTCATCTAGGTACGGAGCTACCGCAATTCCTCGCGGTCTTAGTACCGCCAGAAGAGCACACAGAACCTTTGTGAAGATTCTCGGAGCCGTAGCCAATCCGAATGGAAGAGCTACAAACTGGTAATGCCTGTCTAGAAAGGCAAACCTTAGATACCGGTAATGATCTTTGTGAATCGGTATGTGAAGGTAAGCATCCTTTAAATCCACTGTGGTCATGTACTGACCCTTTTGGATCATGGGTAAAATTGTCCGAATAGTTTCCATTTTGAACGATGGAACTCTTAGGAATTTGTTTAGGATCTTTAAATCCAAGATTGGCCTGAAAGTTCCCTCTTTTTTGGGAACCACAAACAGATTTGAGTAAAACCCTTGTCCTTGTTCCGACCGCGGAACCGGATGGATCACTCCCATTAATAAAAGATCTTGTACGCAGCGTAGAAACGCCTCTTTCTTTATTTGGTTTGTTGACAACCTTGACAGATGAAATCTCCCTCTTGGGGGAGAGAATTTGAAGTCTAGAAGGTATCCCTGAGATATGATCTCTAACGCCCAGGGATCCTGGACATCTCTTGCCCAAGCCTGGGCGAAGAGAGAAAGTCTGCCCCCCACTAGATCCGTTCCCGGATCGGGGGCCCTCGATTCATGCTGTCTTAGGGGCAGCAGCAGGTTTCCTGGCCTGCTTGCCCTTGTTCCAGGACTGGTTAGGTCTCCAGCCTTGTCTGTAGCGAGCAACAGCTCCTTCCTGTTTTGGTGCAGAGGAAGTTGATGCTGCTCCTGCTTTGAAATTACGAAAGGAACGAAAATTAGACTGTCTAGCCTTAGGTTTGGCTCTGTCTTGAGGCAGGGCATGGCCTTTACCTCCTGTAATGTCAGCGATAATTTCTTTCAACCCGGGCCCGAATAAGGTCTGCCCTTTGAAAGGTATATTAAGCAATTTAGATTTAGAAGTAACGTCAGCTGACCAGGATTTTAGCCACAGTGCTCTGATAGCAGAAAAAAAAAAAAAAAAAATACAGAAATAAACGTTTTTTTTTTTTTTTTATCACAGTCAACTACAATCTCACAGCTCTGCTGTGAGTGATTACCTCCCTCAAAACAAGTTTTGAAGACCCCTGAGTTCTGTAGAGATGAACCGGATCATGCAGGGAAGACAATAAACTTCTGACTGAATTTTTTGATGCGTAGCAAAAGCACCAAAAAAGGTCCCTCCCCCTCACACATAACAGTGAGAGAGATCAGTAAACTGTCATAAATTAAATAAAACAACTGCCAAGTGGAAAAAAATAGTGCCCAAAACATTTTTTCACCCAGTACTTCAGAAAATTAAACGATTTTACATGCCAGCAAAAAACGTTTAACATTAATAAATTGAGTGTTATTAAAAAGCCTGTTGCTAGTCCCTGCAAATTAGGCTAAAGTTTTATGCATACAGTATAATTCCAGTGAAGTGCCATTCCCCAGAATACTGAAGTGTAAAATATACATACATGACAGCCTGATACCAGTTGCTGCTACTGCATTTAAGGCTGAGTTTACATTATATCGGTATGGCAGAATTTTCTCATCAATTCCATTGTCAGAAAATAATAAGCTGCTACATACCTCTTTGCAGATTAATCTGCCCGCTGTCCCCTGATCTGAAGTTTACCTCTCCTCAGATGGCCGAGAAACAGCAATATGATCTTAACTACTCCGGCTAAAATCATAGAAAAACTCAGGTAGATTCTTCTTCAAATTCTACCAGAGAAGGAATAACACACTCCGGTGCTATTATAAAATAACAAACTTTTGATTGAAGGTATGAAACTAAGTATAATCACCACAGTCCTCTCACACATCCTATCTATTCGTTGGGTGCAAGAGAATGACTGGGAATGGCAGTTAGGGGAGGAGCTATATAGCAGCTCTGCTGGGTGAATCCTCTTGCACTTCCTGTTGGGGAGGAGTTAATATCCCATAAGTAATGGATGATCCGTGGACTGGATACACTTAACAAGAGAAAATATTCTATTAAAGTCTTTTCTAGTTTTTCGTTATATAAAGGATGCTTCAGGAGGTTTTCATTTAACTTCCAAGTAAATGAGGGGGGAGAAGCCGAAGGCCAATGAATAATACATGACACTATTCAGTGATCGGTCCATGTGGTCTGTTGGATAGAGGAGTGGGTGAGTAAGGCCAAGGCATTAATGTCTTAAAAGAAATAGTCAATTCGGTAAAAAGCGTGAGTGTGGGTGTGAAAAAAATGTGTACTCCCTGGATTCCGGATGAGAGATCCGCCATGCATCATGAACAGCAAGATCTCTTAACTGGCGCTTTATTTTGTTGATTACTCTATGCAGAGTTGATGAAGTACTGTTGAAGTTATCTACTAGAGGATCTATAGTGATGTTGAAATCACTGCCCATGATTAGTAAACCTTTTGTGACTTCTAGAATTTTCCTTGTTAATGACAATATTTTTTGTCTTGGTTAGTATTGGGTGTGTATTTACAAACTAAAGTGACCGTTGTATTAAATAATTTCCTGACTAGTATAAGGTATCTGCCTTCTCTATTTTGGTATTTGTTATATGACTGGAAGGGAATGTCTTTTTTGAAGAGAATTCCCACACCATTGGCTTTGACAACGTTTGAGACGTAAAAAGCAGGGCCAAATTTATAATGGAAAGTTTTGGGTTCTTTACCTTTAATGAAATGTGATTCCTGTAGGAAAGTAATATTTCCTTTTTATGAATAATGTTCCTAAGTGCTATGTTCCCTTTGTGAGGGTTATTCAGACCTTTAGTGTTAATTGAAAGGAAATTTAATTTCCTTCTATCTTGTGTTGGCATAAGGTGTGCGTAGGGCTGAAATATATCTAGGTAGCAGTAGAGGTGTTGAAAGTAGAGGGAGAGGGAGGTTGCATTTTTGAATAGTTAGGGTTGTGAGAGTAGGACAAGTATGGTTCAATCATATATTAATTTAATTTAATAGAAACAGACAAACAACTTATCTTGAAAGATAAACATTGTAAAGTATATAACAAACATCATCCAAGGTAGGGGTCCAGCAATTACAGGGACCTGTGAAAACTAGCATAAAAAACAGTGGTAATGTAGTTGGAGATAATTTACAAAACAGTATATAGAGCCTAGGTGTGAGGCAAAATTAGGGAATATAAGCAGGTGAAGTACCTGTCTCAATGGAAATTACAATTGTGCATTTTCAAAAAAGAGAACAATGTGTAGGCATTCTAGTGATACATACAAAGGGATACATCTTCAACCAAAAGGGTCAGGATCAAGTAATGTCCTTGGTGAGAGGTGTAGTTGGTAGTGATGTCGCAAATAGTTCCCGGCAAACATAGCATGTTCGCGTTCGCCTCGGCGGGCGAACATATGCGATGTTCGAACTGCCCCCTATTCGTCATCATTGAGTAAACTTTGACCCTGAACCTCACATTCAGAATACACATTACAGCCAATCAGCAGCAGACCCTCCCTCCCAGACCCTCCCACCTCCTGGACAGCATCCATTTTAGATTCATTTGGAAGCTGCATTCTTAGTGAGAGGAGGGACAGTGTAGCTGCTGCTGATTTAATAGGGAAATTGATAGCTAGGCTAGTGTATTCAGTGTCCACTTCACTACAGTCCTGAAGGACTCATCTGATCTCTGCTGTAAGGACAGCACCCCAAAAAGCCCTTTTTAGGGCTAGAACATCAGTCTGCTTTTTTTTCCCTCCGTAATCTAATTGCAGTTGCCTGCCTGCCAGCGTGTGTGTCAGGCTCACAGTGTATACTGTGCCCACTTGCCCAGTGCCACCACTCATATCTGGTGTAACAGTAGTGTACATTTAAAAAAAAAACACTTTTTTGACTGTGAAATAATAGCAGACAGCTGCCAGTACCCAAGATGGCTGCCAATAAGGTAGATGGGGAGGGTTAGAGAGCTGTTTTTTGGGGGGGGATCAGGGAGGTTGGGGGCTAAGGGGGGATGCTACACCACAGCATATGTAAATATGCTAAAAAAATTAAAAATATTTTTAAAAACCTTTTATTTTAGTACTGGCTGACTTTCTGCCAGTACTTAAGATGGCGGGGACAATTGTGGGGTGGGGGAGGGAAGGGAGCTGTTTGCGAGGGATCAGGGGGTCTGATGTGTCAGGTGGGAGGCTGATCTTTACACTAAAGCTAAAATTAACCCTGCAAGCTCCCTACAAACTACCTAATTAACCCGTTCACTGCTAGCCATAATACACGTGTGATGCGCAGCAGCATTTAGCAGCCTTCTAATTACCAGAAAGCAACACCAAAGTCATATATGTCTGCTATTTCTGAACAAAGGGGATCCCAGAGAAGCATTTACAACCATTTATGCCATAAGTTGTTTGTAAATAATTTCTGTGAGAAACCTAAAGTTTGTGAAAAAGTGAACAATTTTGTTTTATTTGATCGCATTTGGTGGTGAAATGGTGGCATGAAATATACCAAAATGGGCCTAGATCAATACTTTGGGTTGTCTACTACTCTACACTTAAGCTAAAATTAACCCTACAAGCTGCCTACATGCTCCCTAATTAACCCCTTCACTGCTGGGCATAAAACACGTGTGGTGCACAGTGGCATTTAGCAGCCTTCTAATTACCAAAAAGCAACGCCAAAGCCATATAAGTCTGCTATTTCTGAACAAAGGGGATCCCAGAGAAGCATTTACAACCATTTATGACATAATTGCATAAGTTGTTTGTAAATAATTTCTGTGAGAAACCTAAAGTTTGTGAAAAAGTGAACAATTTTTTTTTTATTTGATTGCATTTGGCGGTGAAATAGTGGCATGAAATATACCAAAATGGGCCTAGATCAATACTTTGGGTTGTCTACTACACTACACTTAAGCTAAAATTAACTCTACAAGCTCCCTACATGCTCCCTAATTAACCCCTTCACTGCTGGGCATAAAACACGTGTGGTGCGCAGTGGCATTTAGCAGCCTTCTAATTACCAAAAAGCAACGCCAAAGCCATATAAGTCTGCTATAAGGGCATGTCTGGCACACAGTGTTGGGGCAAGGGTCCATCTGACCACTGATACCTGGTCTGCAAAGCATGGTCATAGCAGGTATATCACCTACACTGCGCACTGTGAAGCGGGCGTAACCCTTATACTACCTGATCGATACAACATCATACCTGATGTTTTAAAGCACGTTATTCCAAACAATTTAGGAATGTTAGGTGATTTATGCCCTTTATGGATTAAAACCAGACTCTGCATTAACTATGTAATTTTCCATGGGAGTTTTACCATGGATCCCCCTCCGGAATGCCATAGTCCAGGTGTTAGTGCCCTTGAAACAACTTTTCCATCACTATTGTGGCCAGAAAGAGTCCCTGTGGGTTTTAAAATTTGCCTGCCTTTTGAAGTCTATGGCAGTTCGCCCGGTTCGCCCATTTGCAAACTTTTGTGGAAGTTCTCATTCGCCGTTCGCGAACCCAATTTTTTAGGTTCGCGACATCACTAGTAGTTGGACTGTTTCTGTCCTTTCTTTTTTGGGATTGAACCCTCTGCCAAGGGGGTTTTGAAGTAAGGCAATTTTTGTAGTGTTCTGGGTTTTCAATTGCAATGGATGGTGGGTCCGGGAGTTTCAGCGGGATGCACAAACTTTTTGAAATCTTGTCTAAGTCCTGTGGACCTTTGTATATGAGGGTAATACCTTATCTGCTTATCCTGTAAAGTGGAAGTGAGAAATATTGTATCTCTTCTTTTCTGGATAGTGCTGGGGCAGAGATCCAGATATATTTGTATTGAGGGGTCCAAATAAGAGATTGAGGAAGACTTTCTTGCTTTCTGCCAAACTTTTCCTGTATCTGAGAACCTTAGAAATTTTATAATAACATCCCGTGGAGGGGAATTAGTGGAAGGTGGCGGCCTGAGAGCCCTGTGAGCTCTTTCTATTTCCACTGATGGGGATTTCTTTGAGGTGTAGAAATAGACCTTGGAGGTAGGCTTGTAATTCTGTGGTTTTAATAGGTTCAGGGATACCTCGGAAGCGGAGGTTACTCCTTCTGCTTCTATTTTCTAAGTCCTTGACTTTTTTTTGAAGAAGATCTAATTTTGAGTCTTGCATATTGGCTTGCATGGAAATGGAGTCCATCATGTTGTTAAAGGTGTCTTGTGTTTCCTCTATTTCTTCAACTCTGTATCCCAACTCAGTTACTTCCTTGCGCATGGTGGATATTTCAGAGGTAATAAGCTGTTTGAGAGAGTCAAATTCCTCTTTTGTAGGGAGTTTAGAGATATATTGTTTAAATTGTGCCATATAATCCGTAGAGAGCGGCGTAGACTGAGAAGCCAATTGTACTGATTCAGTAACTTCGGGACTACAGGGTACAGCATTGTGTTGGTTTTCAGTTGGCCATTTCAGCGAGGTATGTTTGATGATTTTTTTATTTTTTTTTTTTTATACCCCAAAAATGATGCCCTTCTAGCTTCTTTTAAGGCGAAATTGCTGCCTTGCTAGAGTTATATAATGGTTCAGATTCTTGTATTTGGGTTTATCTTGTTGATATCCTCAGGTTCGTCACCACCAGTGTGCAAAATATGAGGTTGTTAAAATGTATAATATTTAGTTGGGCTGTAGTATATTTAGGGACAGATAGAGACCGCCAATTTAACCATGCAGCTCCGCTTTGTGACTTTAAAGTTTTCCCTTTGGATGCTCTGGATGCGCTTTATAAGTTGCAGTAAATTGTTGAAAAGACTATGGATAGAGCATGGCACTTTGCTTTAGCCTTTCATTTATTCTTTTATTCCCTTTATACATTCTTGTGTCTCTGTTGTTTAGAGTGATTGAACTCCTCACTTCATTGTTAATATACCATTAGAACTTCATATTAGGCCGCAGGACAAGGCCGTTATTAATTGCTGTGTGCTGAAGTAGCATACCTGGTTAGGCTCAGTATGAGCTAATGACGGTCATTAAATGTCCGCTGTGTTGTTATTGCAATGAGGAGAGGGCCTTCGTCTCTTGTGATATCCACCTCAGGAGCAGGGCTCAATATCAGCATTTTCATGGCTTCGTGTTAAGGTTTAGCTAGGAGTCAAGATGGCAGCGGGAGAGCCTCTTGTGATGAATTACTCAATTTATACATGAGAGAGAGATATAAATGTGTGTGTATATATTGAATACACACCAAAAACACCATTGTAGTCTAAGATGTTAAGATATATATTTTTATATTGAGATCTCTGAATGATGAATTCAATTACTATGTATGCAAGTTTATATATTATTATTTCTTGTAAGTGTATATACAGGGAGTGCAGAATTATTAGGCAAGTTGTATTTTTGAAGATTAATTTTATTATTGAACAACAACCATGTTCTCAATGAACCCAAAAAACTCATTAATATCAAAGCCGAATAGTTTTGGAAGTAGTTTTTAGTTTGTTTTTAGTTATAGCTATTTTACGGGGATATCTGTGTGTGCAGGTGACTATTACTGTGCATAATTATTAGGCAACTTAAAAAAAAACAAATATATACCCATTTCAATTATTTATTTTTACCAGTGAAACCAATATAACATCTCAACATTCACAAATATACATTTCTGACATTCAAAAACAAAGCAAAAACAAATCAATGACCAATATAGCCACCTTTCTTTGCAAGGACACTCAAAAGCCTGCCATCCATGGATTCTGTCAGTGTTTTGATCTGTTCACCATCTACATTGCGTGCAGCAGCAACTACAGCCTCCCAGACACTGTTCAGAGAGGTGTACTGTTTTCCCTCCTTGTAAATCTCACATTTAATGATGGACCACAGGTTCTCAATGGGGTTTAGATCAGGTGAACAAGGAGGCCATGTCATTAGATTTTCTTCTTTTATACCCTTTCTTGCCAGCCACGCTGTGGAGTACTTGGACGCGTGTGATGGAGCATTGTCCTGCATGAAAATCATGTTTTTCTTGAAGGATGCAGACTTCTTCCTGTACCACTGCTTGAAGAAGGTGTCTTCCAGAAACTGGCAGTAGGACTGGGAGTTGAGCTTGACTCCATCCTCAATCCGAAAAGGCCCCACAAGCTCATCTTTGATGAAACCAGCCTAAACCAGTACTCCACCTCCACCTTGCTGGCGTCTGAGTCGGACTGGAGCTCTCTGCCCTTTACCAATCCAGCCACGGGCCCATCCATCTGGCCCATCAAGATTCACTCTCATTTCATCAGTCCATAAAACCTTAGAAAAATCAGTCTTGAGATATTTCTTGGCCCAGTCTTGACGTTTCAGCTTGTGTGTCTTGTTCAGTGGTGGTCGTCTTTCAGCCTTTCTTACCTTGGCCATGTCTCTGAGTATTGCACACCTTGTGCTTTTGGGCACTCCAGTGATGTTGCAGCTCTGAAATATGGCCAAACTGGTGGCAAGTGGCATCTTGGCAGCTGCACGCTTGACTTTTCTCAGTTCATGGGCAGTTATTTTGCGCCTTGGTTTTTCCACACGCTTCTTGCGACCCTGTTGACTATTTTGAATGAAACGCTTGATTGTTCGATGATCACGCTTCAGAAGCTTTGCAATTTTAAGAGTGCTGCATCCCTCTGCAAGATATCTCACTATTTTTGACTTTTCTGAGCCTGTCAAGTCCTTCTTTTGACCCATTTTGCCAAAGGAAAGAAGTTGCCTAATAATTATGCACACCTGATATAGGGTGTTGATGTCATTAGACCACACCCCTTCTCATTACAGAGATGCACATCACCTAATATGCTTAATTGGTAGTAGGCTTTCGAGCCTATACAGCTTGGAGTAAGACAACATGCATAAAGAGGATGATGTGGTAAAAATACTCATTTGCCTAATAATTCTGCACTCCCTGTATACAGAGATTGGATGAAATGTCCAAAAAATTTCTGGATAGAGGCTACCCAATGGAAATTCTGACAGATAATATCAATAAAGTGATGAATATTGATAGAGAAAGCCTATTGAGTAAAACTACTCGTGAATCTAAAAAAATTTCGGTGCCCTTTGTAAGCCATTTTGGACTTCACAGTAAAGCTTTGAAAAGGATAATATTGCAACACTGGCACCTGTTGAGAGAGGATATCCAGGTGGGTAAGATTTTCCATGAGACTCCATTATTTTCCTTTAGGAGAAATAGAAATTTGAGAGATGAACTTATACGTGCCGACTGGGGAACCATGAGAAAACCTATTGAAAGTGCCAAGAAAGGCTCCTTTTCTTGTATGAATTGTGCCCTATGTCACTCAATGTTACAAGGAGATCATATTACCCATCCACTTTCGGTTAACAGGATTCCCATCAATGGAAAGTTTTCCTGTAACTCTAAATATGTTATAGATGTAATTAAGTGCCCGTGTGGCCTGGCATATGTGGGGGAAACCACCCAGACTGTCCGCGATAGGATACGTCAACATAAAGCAGCCATAGGTAAGAATTATGAAGATGCACCTGTGGCTCATCATTTTACTCGATTTTCACACAATAAGAGTCAGTTGTGGTTTCAAGTCATTGACGGGGTACCCCCTCTGCATAGAGGGGGGGATAGACAGAAAATATTATTTAGGAAAGAAGCACAATGGATTAGGCAATTAGACACTATGGTCCCCAAAGGCTTGAATAGAGATATTTCCTGGGGCAATTTCATTTGAGCTCCTAATCCCATGCTCTCATCTTCTAATCTGGAGAGTTATTCTGTTTCATCTATGTAGGTATAAGTTAATACACAGGGTTCCTCTATAAAGCCCTTGATGGCGAAGGGAAATGATGAGTAAACTCAAGCACTGTCCTATTTGGATTTAATAATCAGTATATTTGTTCCTTTAAGAATATCTATCTCGAATTCATATATAGTCCGAGTACCTTATGAGACATCAGATATGTCTGCCCTGGTCCCTTAGTAATCTTGAACTATATATGTTAGTTAGTTCCATAGATGAATGGATATAGAAATAGCGGATAGGTCTGGTATAATTTTTTCTAAAAATACTATGAGCTATTTCTCTATATTTATGTAGGCTAATCACTTCTGTGTAATTCTCTTGTCAAGTAAGATGTGATTCTTTAATTGATTAAAAAATAATAAATTCTTCTGAGATCCCTGGGAGATGTTTGTTGTGTGGGGGGTTCATTTAAGTTATACTATTGCTCAACTTTTACATTATATAACCTTTAATTTGAATTTATATAGGGAGTCCGGTTGCAGAGATCCCTCTAATCGAATTGTTACATGTGGCAGATATCGTATATTGATTTTTGAGTTTGCACTGGCAGTCTTCATTTTTGAAATGTGACTCGTTATAAAGTTTCAGGCACGTAATATGCCATTTTTTCACTTCCGTTCTTTGTTTATATTTTTTTCCTAGTAATATATATTTTGTTTTTAGAACTGGCTGGCGGGTTGCTCTCCATTCAGCTCTTTATTAACATTTATGATTTTTATTGTACAATATTGATTGTGCTATATCTGGCAACTATTCGTGAGTCTGATATACATCCGTTTTTTTCAAACTAGGCAATGATAACAAATTCGTATGTGTATAGTGTGATGTCAGAGTGGAGGTGTGTTTGCAATTACCCAATAGGGACACATGCAATCCAGTTTAAACAGCACCTCCCCGCTAGTACCTGCAAATTCCTTGAGAAAGGGGCGGAGTCCCAAAACGCGCGTCGGAACAGTCAGACGCCACCATCGAGACCTGTTCTCATGCTGTCTGAGCCACAGAATTTGTCTTCGGTAAACGCTTACCTGATATGTGAGGTGAAACCAGAGTTCACCGTTGGAGGGTCCTAAGTACCACACTGCAAGTACACGGTGATGATCGAGTCTCACGGTATCACCTGGAAATTGTACACGCACTGAAGTAGGTAACACTGTTATCCATGTCTTTTCTTCGACTCGTGCAAGTCAGAGGTTACTAGCTGCCACAAGGGTTTGAGATACTCGCAGCTCCTGCATATGTTACTGTGGGTTGTACTACATCCTTTTGCAGCAAGGAACTATATATATGGTGCTGTATATGATACCGTGAGTGAAGTTTCTAGAGTGTGAGGTTGGGCCAGAATTACGAATATATCTCCCTACTATACTACTTGTGGCCAGACGCATGACAGTTGGAGGGACATTAGACTCATAAAATTGATACAGCTACAAGATACGCTATTGCGGTCTCTCCAGGACTCATTCATTAAGGATTACAAATGCTGTAGCATGTTGTTTTTTCTGTGACTGTTTAATTATATCAACAACAGAGTAATCTGTCTACAATTGCAATTGACTATACACAGTTACAGTTTGAGTATCCGCAATATAATGAGACATACTTATTATATGTAATGTTACAAAGTTACGGATCAAGCGGACACTCTATGTTGGCTACAATATTGCATTAGTCCTAGTCTGGTGGTGTCTGTTTTCACTCTCTTTTTCATTTTTTTTAATATTTTTGCTGAACATTTTCTTTATTATTTTTGCTGATTGTTTGGTACGGATGTGTTTGGTGGATGCAGTATGTGTGGATTTGAATGAACTTGCATCATATTCTTCCCCTATTTTTGTTATTATTGCATAGTGTGAAAGATCACACTGCACTATATCCTTTGTTGAAGAATTAAAATTATTTTATTCTAAGACTCATTGGCTGGGATCTTTGTATTTTTTATAGGTCTTTAAGTGTTTAAACTACAAGGGTAGATTTAGCCCCTATTGATTCATGCTTTGCCGTGTATGAGGACGGGTTGCCATGACAACATGTAAACATAATCCCCCATTCGGGAGCCAAGGGTTGAAAACTACGGTCAATTCTATGTGTAAATGTGTCAAATCTCAATCGTGTTACTATATTATACTTCTCCACTTGCAAATGTGATCCAGAGGCTACCATATGCGGTATATAGGTGCTATGATATAAACATTAATGTGAAATATAGACAAAGTGCATATAAATTGAAAAAAGACAAAAGGAGGACTCTGGTGCGATTGTGTACACAATATAACCTAATGGGATATGCTTAAGAGGTAGTATGATGGTAAACAGGCCACACATTGTAGGATGACATGACCAAGTGCACTCTTCGCTACACTTAACCCTCTGATGGGCAACTAGGTTCTCTATATTGGTGATTCTTAAACTAGCGTGTTCAAACACAGTTGCCATGGCAGCGAGTACACAGTGCCTAAAATTCATAGAGAGAAAATTTAAACAGCTTCGATCCAGTGAGCCTATATGCATGTTAATAAAATGCAATACTGACTACTGTATCAAATATCCCTACACGTAGCTATATTAGCTTGTATGTTCCATTTGGTATAACTAGCATATGTCAGATCATTAGATGACCAGTAGTATGACACAATGATCTTGATAATATAATGACACCTGTTTAAGGTGTTACTAAGACATTATGTTTTAATGAGCCCTGCAATCCCTGTTCGGGGGCATACCCCATTAACCTGGCCACAGTATCTAGTCACACAATATGCCTACAGAATCTCTCACGTGTGTAACAAGTGTATGGATATTACAAATCTGCTGTCTATTGAGGCCCATTATTTACCTCCTCTGTACACTACGTCATACAAAACCTCCAAGATTATAAATACCCACATAAAAAAATATATGGTCACACCCACAAAATAAAACGATACAGGAACACATACAAATTAAAAAAGGGTTACAAAATAATAACCTCGGTGTCTATATTATCTCCAATATAGTCCACCTGCAGACTGTATCACTACATTAAATACTCTTATGTCCATCATGACATATCTGTTAGAAGACTTCTACAGTGATAATTCACACTGTGCCAAGGGTGGTGGATACTTCTATATTCGTTAAATCCACTTAACCAGAAGTTGTCCACAGGGATAGATCACCCTATGTCCTAGGTAGTAAATACATTTAAAGGATTCCAGATCTCAATTTTATGACCTCCTGCTTTACAGCATCCATGACAATTCTATATAAGTCCAATGGTTATCATCACCGAGAACAATGTCCCCTTTTAAGTGTAAACCATGGACAGAGTACATCACTCTAATCCTGGGGATGCCTTCCTAATTTCTTTTAGGGAGATATTCCATGCCATCACAGGTAGAAAACACTCTTGTTGCTCCACAATCAGCCCGATAGTGAAAAAGCCGGTCAGGTGTATGCTATGTGGGTAACCACTCTAACAACCCCACGACTTCCACAAAACCACTGAGAATACAAAAGATTCCCATGGCTAGTGCTGTGTGACTAGGCCGGACGGGACACCAACACTGGAACCCCTACCAACAGCCCAGGACACAGGAGTCATGATGGTTCAAAAGATGTACCCCAAGAATGTAATACACATTTAGACCGCACTACATAAGGGCTTTGAAGTCAGGTGTTGCATTGAGACCCCCTGGGTGGATCGTCCCTAGATGGTACATCCATTGTGCCTCCCGCTGAAGTCAGCGTGTACCTGATGAAGGATGGTTGTTTTGCACACAGTGTCGCGCAATGGGTTGATCAGAGTCCCCAGACTTCAGTGCCAACCTGATGGCGTATCTATGGTTTGCCATTCTTTCTCTCAACGTGCCTGATGTCTTACCCACATAAAAGCGGGAACAGGGACATACTAACAAATATACAACAAATGTGGTTGTACATGTTATTGAGTGTCTAATGACATACTGCCTGTTGCTTTGTGGATGATGGAACATTTTTGTGCTGATAAGTCCATTGCAGGTGGTGCATCCTAGACAGCAGTATGATCCCTTGATGTTGATATGGGCTTGAGGTCTGTAACTGGCCTTAGGGTCTGTCCTGACCAATAGGTCCCTTAAATTCGTACCCCTTCTGTAGCCAACCATAGGTTTCATACTATTGCTAAAGTGCAATTTAGGATCCGTGGCCACTATGGGCCAATGTGTCCGGAGGGATTGCCCTGTGTTTCTGGTGGTAGGTTAAAAAGTGGTTGCCATGATCAGTTTTTCTTCTGAAGTATGTCTTGGTTTCTTGACTAGGAGTTCTGCCTGTGTGTATTGTGACACTTCCCTAGTCATTTCCTTAATAAGATGTGCTTTATAGCCCCTCTGTGCAAATTTCTCTCCCATCTCAGACAACTGGGAGACTCCCACAGCATTATCTGAGTTTTCGTATGGTTCTGATTAGTTGAGACTTTAAAATACCCCTCAGTAGTGCAGGGGGGTGACAGCTATCGGCTCGTAGAAGGGAGTTCCTATCTGTTGGTTTATTGTATAGTGTACACCCTAAACCCTGTGCTGTCTTATGTATCCTTAGGTCAAGAAAGTTGATGGCTTGTTATCTGCCGTGATCTTAAACCTGACCGTGGTTTTTGTGCTGTTAAGTGCCCAAACCACACATGAAGATCATCCAGGCCCCCTCGCCATATCAGGAAAATATCATCTATGTACCTACGGTAAAATACAATAGATGTGTCACGTTTTCCCCATAGGTACAAATTTTCAAAATGTGACGTGAAAATGTTTGCATAGGAGGGGGCCATGGATGATCCCATGGTGGTACCTGCTGTCTGCAAATAGAACCTTTCTTCAAACCTAAAATAGTTTTTATGAAGACAGAATTCCATTAGTGACAACAAGAGGGTTGTTAGTGAGGTGTTCCCTGACCGCCTCCAATCCTTCTGTGTGTGGTATGATTGTGTAGAGGCTGTTCACATCCAATGTTACGAGAATATCACCCTGTTGGATGTGAACAGCCCCCAGCAATCGGATAAAGTCACTGGTGTCCAGTATGTAGGAGCGAGTGTCTTTAACAACCGGTTGAAGTAACAAATCAATGTACTGTGCCACCGGTTGAAACAAAGACTGTAGTGCGGACACAATGGGGCATCCCGGAGGTTTCTCTAAGCTCTTGTGGACCTTAGGGATTGTGTAGAGGATAGGAATCCTAGGGAATGGTGTAATATAAAATCTTCTAATGTGTTCTGTGATAAAACCTTGCTCAAAGCCCATATAGATAAGGGCATCCAGCTGTTTTTTATAGGACACTGTTGGATCTGAGAGCTGGGAGACAATATCCTCTCTATAATCACAATAATCAAGAAGGACAATGGCCCCACCCTTGTCCGCTGGCCTTATTATTATAGAGGGGTAATTCTGGAGTGTTGTGATAGCTTCTCTCTCATCAGGACTGAGATTATGCTTCCATTGTGTGTATTGCCTATCTCTATCCAAGTCCTGGGAGACAAGTCTTATAGAAGTTTTTGTACTTGCACTGCAATTGGCAGGTTCAAATGAACTCTGAATATGACAGTTGCACACTTGGTCATGTCATCCTACAATGTGTGGCCTGTTTACCATCATATGATACTATAGATTTAGAGAACCTAGTTGCCCATCAGAGGGTTAAGTGTAGCGAAGAGCGCACTTGGTCATGTCATCCTACAATGTGTGGCCTGTTTACCATCATACTACCTCTTAAGCATATCCCATTAGGTTATATTGTGTACACAATCGCACCAGAGTCCTCTTTTTGTCTTTTTTCAATTTATATGCACTTTGTCTATATTTCACATTAATGTTTATATCATAGCACCTATATACCGCAAATGGTAGCCTCTGGATCACATTTGCAAGTGGAGAAGTATAATATAGTAACACGATTGAGATTTGACACATTTACACATAGAATTGACCGTAGTTTTTCAAACCTTGGCTCCCGAACGGGGGATTATGTTTACATGTTGTCATGGCAACCCGTCCTCATACACGGCAAAGCATGAATCAATAGGGGCTAAATCTACACTTGTAGTTTAAACACTTAAAGACCTATGTTTCTCTGCAAGTGCGGAGTCTAATGGTAGTTTTAGTTTGTTTAAACACACTTTATGAAAGGGGTTGATCACAATGTATATTTTTGTATTACCGGAAGTGACATAGTGCACTACATCCGGTTTGACGGATCTGTGGAACACAAGCAGCGTTTCAGACCGGAGCTTTGGCGCCACTAATCAATTTAGGTATGGTTTGATTGTTTGATTGATTGTTTGCTTTAACACTATATAAGTTTGTGTATATTCACTGTTTTGTATGCTTATGAAGGGGACCTGATCCCCGAAAACGTTTCGAATTAAGTAATTTTTATTTAATTTGTGAAAGTCCTGAGAGTGTACCTTTTTGGTTGCTGTATTTAGTTCAAGTCTGCACCCAGGCGGATGTCCATAGATGGGAAGAAGCTGGTAATTGGATATGTATATATATATATATATATATATATATATATACTCAGGAAAAAAACATTGTGGGAAGCAAGTGCTAGCAAGAGACTGTAAAGACAAGGGAGAGTAACAATTTTAAACTATCCCCACAATAATGCCCTGTAAGGCTAATGGTGCAGACCCTTATATAATATAATTAAAAAATGATGAGTAAAAAAAAAAAAACAATTAGTTTGTTTATGGAAAGACAGGGAATTCAGCACTCTTTTTTCACAAAAATTACACAGCTCTTGAATAGGGATGGGCGAATGTGTTTATATTCGAATTTGAATGTTAGAACGAATGTTATTGTAGAAATTCGATTTACATAATAGAATGTTGATAAGAACGAATATTCTTAAAAATTAGATTTTCAAATGTTATTTACAGTTTTCGAATGTTACATTCGAATTTGAATGTCACATTCGAATTCGAATGTCACTTTCGAATTCGAATATTACATTTATAAAACACAATTGTAGACTAGAAACACTATTTCAAATTCGAATATCACATTCAAATCGAATATCACATTCTAATCGAATATCACATTTGAATTTGAATATTACGTTTAAAACACAGTATTAGACTAGAAATACTATTTCAAATTCGAATGTGACATTTAAATGTAGCATTCGAATTCGAAAATTACATTTATTAAACACAGTTGTAGACTAGAAATACTATCTTGAATTTGAATGTCACATTCAAACTCGAATATTACATTTCGAAATTGAATGAATACATAGCTAAACATTCTATTATTTGAATGAATATTTTCGAATTTTATTGAAAAATTCGAAAACGAAAATTCGAAAATAGAATGTTAGAATGTTATATAAACATTTGAAATTTGATTCGAACTAATGAATGTATCAAAATTCTTTTTAAATTTTGAATTTTTAGAAACATTAGCCCATCCCTACTCTTGAATAGATAAATTACTTGCAATTTATTGGTACATCAACTCAATTCAGAAAGCACACCACATCTGCACTGGAGATGGTCTTTAATCAAAATGAATTTAAAATCAAAGTGCAATTGGCCAGTCATGCAGGTTGGTAGAAAAAATCATCTACAATATACAAAAATAAAAAGAACTGGACCGGTCAAGAAAACCATGGTACCCTTATGTGCATGCGTATACAATGAAGAAATATATATACACCATATAGGATTGCTAGATCAAGCAAGATACAACTTATATGGTGAAAACCAGCATGCATAAATCGTTACATAAAGAAACAAATAGCAGCATATAGCAGCATATATATTGGGATAGAGAAAATAATTGTCCAAACAACTACACCCTGCTGCTCACAGACCCTGTGATTGTTCATACGGGGTATCGTCTGGGTAGGTAGTATTGTGGGATCTAAGTTGTGAGACAAAAATCTCTATGCAATATGGTATATGGTAAAGCATCAAAGCATATATATATATTACAGAATAGCAGCAGGTAGCAGCACATATCAGCATATGTATATGCAGAGAGGAAATGGTTATCCATACAACTACACCCAGCTGCTCACAGACCCCCATGGAAGTGCATACGGGGTATCATCTGAGCAGGTAATGTATAGGGATCTAAGTTGTAGGACAAAAAGCATGTATATATCACAATATAGCAGCATAAGGAATTGGATCACACATGCATATATCTATTTGCAAAGCATACAACCATAAACGGAGAGAGTCCAATGGACAAATATAGCCTGTTCCTTGAAAATGGCATGCAGATTCAAGCACTAAGTGAGGCACATAGCATTCTCCTTAATTATTTACGTAGAGCAATGTGTGAGTCTCCAGCTTTAAAATTGATACTACGACAAGCATCTGAATGCTGTATTCATATAGCTTATAGTGTTGTAAGGTGGGAAGTTCAAATATCACACAGATACTACACCTTCCTTCAAGGGTAATTGCTGCTAGAACAAGAATCCGTAGTCACAGATATCCATTGTGATATTCTCCAGACTTGACACTGTTACAGAATAGCTGCAGAGAAAACAAGCCACCCAAAGTTCATGCAGTGAGGTAGGAGGTATCCAGGGTCACGTGATCCAGTCAGCTGATGCTGACGCGCGTTTCACTCCCTCGCCTTTTGGTAAAGGCGGGGCTTCATCAGGGCGCCCTGATGTATTCAGCAGTGTATGTGAAAAACAGGGCTCAGCCACTTCCCTCAGCAGTATCCACAGAGCAGGCACACACGGTGTCAATATAACATAGCCACTTTTATGTGACACAATGAAACTACTATCCCAGGAGGTTATAATGAGTCGTCAACCTAAAGATAAAGATGATCGGCTGAACTTTATCACTACATATACTCCAGCCTCAAAAGAAGTGAAGAATATTGTGCAAAAGAATTGGCCAATAGCAGCATCGGATACCAGTCCTCCATTTACGGATTCACAACCACCTACACTTAGAATGGTGTACAGGAGGTATAAGAATATATGTGACATGTTGTTCAAATCGGATCCAGTACATTGCTACCAAAACCGTACATGGTTACCACAAGGGCGACTCGGGTGTTATCGCTGTGGTCATTGCATGACATGCAACAGCATGATTACTGGACATAGGTTTCACCACCCACACATGAACAGGACATTTCATTTTTTGACACAGTCTAACATGCACGTCAGAATTAGTTATCTATGTCATTAATTTGTCCATGCTCCCTGTACTAAATTTGTAAAATCATAACTACATTCAGGGAGAGATTGGCGAACCATAAGTCATCTATACATCAAGCCTTGAAGAAGGGCAATTCCGAACAACCTGATAAGGGTTTTTGGCCTTTGTATATCCAGATTGCCATAGTAATGCGCATTGTGATGACGTCATTGAACATCGACTGATACCGCTTATGCTGGTCCTACTCTTGCAGCTTCGTTGGTACAAGCTGTGATTAATCAACTAATCAATAGATATTTATGTTGTTTTATAAGGGGTTTGTTTGCTTCATTATATTATGATGTTTTTGGCCTCCATGTGACAGAGGCTCAAGTCTGAGCTATAACGTTATGGCATAAGTCATTTTTTAATAATAAAGGCTATGTTATATTGACACTGTGTGTGCCTGCTCTTTTTTCACATACACTGCTATATATATATATATATATATATATATATATATATATATATATATATATAGTTAGTTAGTCCATTCAAAAAGTATCATTGCTCAATGCAATGTTATTTATGATATATATATGTATATATATATATATATATATATATATATATATATATACACACATACACACACACACACACACACTAAATGTTAGGCACAAGAGGTAGTATTTTAAATTACTGTCTTGGGTTAATAACACATAAAAAAAATATTTCTGTATACCATTTTAATTAGAGGTAAAGCTTTGTAGACAGAACGGTATTGCAAATACAGACATCTCCCAACCATAGAAAGCGCAATCCTGCCAACTTTTAATTTCATAATTTGCAATACTTTTTCATATTAATTTATATCACAGTAAGAGATGTTATAGAAAGAGATGTCACATGAAGTAAAGTAATATTCAAAACAGACTTTTAAAAATGTTAAAGAATAAAATGAATCCCTTTACTTTAGAATTTGTACCTTTAAACAGAAAACTGTCTGCATCACTATTCAAAATGTATTAAAGTGTCTAATTTAAAGGGACATCGTACACTAGATTTTTCATTTAATTCTTTTGTACATGATCCATTTATATAGCCCATCTGGGAATGTTTTTGTAAAAATGTATAGTTTTCCTTATTTTTAAATAACACTGTGCTCATTTTCAGACTCTTTACCAAGCCCAAAAGTTTTAGATGAATACTGAAGTCTACTGATTCCTGCTTGCTCTTGTTTGTCTTATGGGTCTTTTCATATGCAGGGGAGGAGGGAGTGTCTGATCTTAATGCTTTCTTGGCCAATTTCAGTGGGTGTCCCAGCCTAACTTCAACAACAGTGCTAAATTGGGAGCTTCTAAGTAAGTTTTTAAAAAGGTTTTATACTGGATTTTCTATCAGTATCTGTGCATATTCTTCTTTATAGTAGTGTCTATTACATAAAGTTATATTAAAATATGAGCCATTTTCATTTTGCTGATATTACAAAAGAAGAGCAATTGTGATTTCAGAGCTGTGGTTAACTGTTTTCCAAAACTAAAAAGTTGCACAAAACACTTCAAAAATACATTACAAAGTACAGTTACACAAAAAAGTAATAAGGGTTCAAAGATATGAGATTTCATGCAAATGGCTTTAACAATGCTAAAGATGTATTTGTATGTATATATATATATGTTTATATATGTGTACATATATATTAATATATTTATATGTGTTTATATGTATATACAGTCATATATACACATATAAAAACATTAATATATATGTACACATATATAAACATATATATAAGTGTGTTATAGCCCTTTGCCATTAAGCATATAAAAATATGATAAAACATATTTAAGCAATATTCATATTTAATAATGATTTTAACTATGTATTTACTGTAAATATTTTACATTTGCTAATGTGAATATGCTATGTTGTTTGCACGGTGAGTGGTTGTTTTTTTCCATTGACTTCTATGGGGAACGCAAAATGGCGATGGTGTTTGCGCGATCTCTGGTGTTAGGTTTTTTTCCCACTTTTTTTTCTCCTTTGATCTCTATGGGGGAATACATGCACGCGCACGCAAAGACTTAAAGGGGTAGTAACCCTACAAAATAATGTTATATAATTCTGCACATAGTGCAGAATTATATAACATTATCTTAGCGCTAACTTTATACAACATAATATTGCAGCAATATTTTATAAAAAGTAGAATTTCTCAGACCGCCGCTCCTTGATCTACTGAGTGGGTCTGTTTTTTTTCCTAAGCACATCTGGGCAGTTGTCTAGTCACAGCCGACCCATTCGCGCCATTAAACTCAATGTAGCTCGCTCCCGCTCTGGTCTGGTAGCGGGAGTGAGCTAAAATGAGTTTAATGGCGCGATCGGGCCGGCTGTGACTAGATAGCTGCCCGGATGTGCTTAGGAAAAAAAACAGACCCACTCAGTAGAGCAAGGAGTGGTGGGTCTGAAAAATATAATTTATGCTTACTTGATAAATTATTTTTTTTCCTGTCATGGAGAGTCCATGAATCCATTCAATTAATAGTGGGAATTCAACTCCTAGCCACCAGGTGGAGGCAAAGAAAACCCCAGCAAAGCTTCAAGTATCCTCCCAATTCCCACAATCCCCAGTCATTTAGCCGAGGAATCATGGAAAGAGAAGAAGACACAAAGGGTATAGAGGTGCCTAAGGTTTAGAAAATGACAAAAAGTTGTCTTAAAATAAGGGCGAGTCATGGACTCTCCATGGCAGGAAAGAAAATAATTTATCAGGTAAGAATAAATTATATGTTCTTTCCAATGGCATAGAGAGTACACCGCTTGAAGAACTTTACTCCCAAAGGAAGCCTCAGCTGAGGCAAAAACATCAAATTTAGAAAATTTGGAAAGATTATGCAATGATGACCAAGTAGCCACCTTGCAAATCTTTTCCATAGAAGCATTATTTTTAAAGGCCCATGGAGTGAGCCATAATTATCTCTGGAGGCTGCTGTCCAGCTGTCTCATAAGCCAATCGAGTAACATTTCTCAACCAGAAGGAGAGAGTAAAAGAAGTGGCCTTCTGACCCCCCTGTTTACCAGAAAAGACAACAAAAAGAGCAGAAGATTGAAGAAAATCCTTTATAGTCTGCAAATAGAAGTTCAAAGCATGCACAATATCCAGATTGTTCAACAACCGTTCCTTTTTAGAGGAAGGATTAGGACAAAATGAAGGACAACAATTTCTTGGTTAATATTGCGTTCCAAAACCACCTAAGGTAGAAATCCTCATTTAGTACGGAGGACTGCTTTATCCACATGAAGAATACGATAAGGAGAATCCCACTATAGAGCCGAAAGCTCCAAAACTCTACGGGCATAGGAAATTGCCAGCAGAAACAAAAGCTTCCAGGACAATAACTTAATATCAATGAATGCATAGGCTCAAAAGGAGCCTGTTGCAGAACCTTGAGAACCAGATTAATACTCCAAAGAGAAACAATTGACCTAAACACAGGCCTGATTCTAACCAAAGCCTGGACAAAAGATTGAACATCTGGCAAAATTGCCAGATGCTTCTACAGAAGAATCGACAGAGCCAAAATCTGACCCTTTAGGGTACTGACTGATAAACGCTTCTCCAGGCCATCCTGAAGAAAGGACAGACTACAGGGACTTCTCACCTGACTCCAAGAAAAACCCCTAGATCCGCACCAATGAAGGTATTTACGACATACCTTATAATAAATCTTGCGTGTAATAGGCTTACGAGCCTGAATCATAGTCTTAATAACCTTCACAGAAAAACCTTGACTGGACAAGCCTAAGCATTCAATCTCCAAGCAGTCAGCTTCAGAGAGACTAAGTTCGGATGGAGGAAGGGACCCTGAAGTAGAAGATCGTTCCTCAGAGGCAATTTCCATGGGGGAAATAACGACATCTTCACTAGGTCCACAAACCAAGTTCTGCAAGGCCACGCTGGAGTATTAGAATCACAGAAGCCTGCTTCTGTTTGATACAAGCTATCACCCGAGGAAGGAGGGCAACCGGAGGAAACAGATAAATTAGACCAAAATCCCTTGGCACTACCAGAGCTGCTTGAGGATCTCTTGCTCTTGCTCCGTATTTTGGAAGCTTGGCATTTAGAAAAGATGCCAATAGATCCAGCTCCGGAACTCCCCATTTGAGGGTTAACATCAAGAAAACTTCCGGATGGAGAGCCCATTCCCCTGGATGAAACATCTGCCTGCTTAGATAATCCACTTCCCAGATGACAATTGTGATACTCTACCCACTGAAGAATGTGAGTCACCTCCTTCATAGCTAACAAGCTCTGAGTTCCTCCTTGGTGGTTGATATACGCCACCAAAGTGATGTTGTCCGATTCAATTCTGATAAATCAGACTAAACTCAGTTGAGGCCAAGCTGTTAGAATTAGAATTACTAATTGCTCTCAATTCTAGGATATTATAGGGAGGGCAGAATCCTCCTGAGTCCAAAGTCCCTGATTTCTAAGGGACCCCCAAACTGCTCCCCAACCTAACAGGCTGACATCCGTGGTCACAATCTCCCAAAAAGGTCTCAGGAAACAAGTGCCCTGAGACAAATGGTCTTGGGAGATCACCAAGACAGAGAATCTAGATATTAGATATGCTCTTCCAAAAATGTATTGATTTCCAAACCCATCGTTATAATATTACTTTTCATACACGAATCATGTATGATAACCTGAGTTATCAAGATGTCCGACTTCGTGTGTAATGCGCATGCCCGATCTTCTTGAAACGTCATGACATACGTCACATTCCATTGAACCCACAGACCGTCTGAATAGATATCCACAAACAGATTTTACAGCGGAATAGACCAGGTAAGAACGTTACGCTGTGCTGCAAGAATAACCCTTGCTTTAACGAGCATTACATTTACTAATTATTTGACTGGGAGCATAATGATGAATGAAACCCCTTTAATTTTTTAATGGATTTCGTAATGTTATAAGTTGTTACTATAATTACTTAAGTACAAAGTTAATATTAATGCATTTTCAAACACGGTTCAAATTCTGAATAGTTTTACTATTTATTGTGCTGTCGTTATTATTCATTACTTTTTTATATACAGTTTTAGAAAAAGCGGAAATCTGCGCATGCGCAAATGGCCGTATAGTATTGTACATGCGCCGGATTACGAAAACAAGTGATAATGATATGCACGAAATCGCACTGTGATTGGAGAATTGTTTTTGCATTGAAGGCACCAGAGACGGAGGTTTGGCTTCGATTACGTATTTTTCCAAATCTACTTTATAATTTTATTTCTCTTCTAACGCTCGTTTTCCAGTCAAAGTGGGTAAGTTTTGATTTTGATGGTTTTGAGATATGATTGTGAGAATATTATGATAAGGAAAATTCAAGGTTTTGGAATCCTTTAAGAAGGCCTCTCTCTTAACCTGGTTTACAGATAATCTTGATAATAGAAATCTGTCCCTGTGGGGACAAGATTTGAATCCTATCCTGTATCACTGGGAGACTACATCCAGTGCCCAATGATCTAGAACATTGTGAATCAAAGCCTGCTGAAAGAAGGAAAGCCTGCCCCCTACCTGATCTAGAACTGGATCGGGGGGAGGCGGCCCCTTCATGCTGAATTAGCATCAGCAGAAAGGCTTTCTGGATTGCTTACACTTATTCCAGGGCTGGCTAGCTCTCCAAGAAGACTTGGCTTGCTCAGATTTAGAAGACGAGGAAGATTTCTGTCCCTTGAAGTTATGAAAGGAACAATAATTAGAAGTCTGATGACCCTTGGGTCTATTCTTCTTATCCTGTGGTAAAAAAAACTCATTTTCCATCAGTAACCATGGAAATTATCTCTGCCAGAACAGGACCAAGTAAAGTCTTTCCCTTAAAAGGTAGAGACAGAAGCTTGGCTCCCAGCCTGACAACTTACATACTGGCATCACAGATAAAAGTATTAGCAAGCTTTAGAGCCTTGATCGTATCTTGGATCTCCTCTATAGTAGTCTCCTCTGAAATGAGATCAGACAATGAGTCACACCAATAAGAGACTGCACAAGCAACTGTTGCAATACTAGCAACTGGCTGCCACTGCAAACCCTGATTAAGAAACATCTTTCTTAAATAACCCTCCAGTTTCTTATTCATTGGGTCTATAAAAGAGGAACTATCCTCAAGAGGAATAGTTGTTCTTTTGGCTAAGGAAGATATAGCACCCTCTACTCTAGGAACAGTGCACCACAGATCTCGCACTGAATCAGCCACAGGAAACATCTTTTTGAACACAGGAGATAGGTTAAAAGGAACACCCGGCTTCTCCCATTTCTGAGATATAATGTCAGACATGCGATCTGGAACATAAAAAAACTCTACAGATTTAAGTTTGACATCAAAAACTCTATTCAGTTTATTAGCTTTTTTAGGAGCCTCTGCAATTGTTTCAGAGTCATCCAAAGTAGCTAACACATCCGTCAAAAGTTGACGGGGATGCTCCAGTTTAAACCTAAAATTAAACTCCTCAGAATCTACTGTACTAGGAGCCACAGATTCTGAATCAGAAATCTCGCCCTCAGAAGCTGCAGAGGAATAATCTTTGCTAGCAAACTGAGAAAGACTAACCAAATCAGTATTGGCGGAATCAGAACCCATAGAAATGTTCTTAGATTTCCTCTTCCTTTTACCAGAACTAGGTAAAGCACTTAAGGTGGAAGAAACTGCAGAAGTGCAAACAAACACTCCCTGAGACTGACTGAGAGGAACTGCAGGGCACTGCATGTGAATCTGTCAAAGACTGGGACATGTTTGCAGAAGGCTGAGACAACCCCTGAACAGCATTATTCTGAGAAAAAGAAGGCTCTGATAAGGAATCCTTATCCTTAGATAATAAAACCTTATTAAGGCAAGGAGAACAAAATTGCACAGGAGGTATAACCTGGGCATCTGCACAATAAAGACATTTATCAAATGACAGAGAAAGCTTGGGGTTGGTAAAGTAAAATAGCACTTTAATTCCCGTATACTCTAATTTCTATATAAATAATTAGAATAAGAAACTTCAGGCATAGATATCAAATAATTATTAAAACCGGCACCTCTACACCCCAGCCACGCTGGAGAGACTCACCCAACCAGTAACCAGGAATCCAATCCACACCAGCAGATAAAACAATCCTGTTCAAACTGCAGAGCCAAGAAAGCTGCAAACATCAGAGAGAAGCAACAGGCAGAAAAAACGATCTAATGCCAGAAAATCCGCTCTGTCCCCTTGAAAATCTGGTATTTAAACAACCGGTTAGAAACAAACCATTCAGCACTCAGGAAGTAACTGAGCAGTCACATGATTGCAAATTCAAAAGTGAGATGCGGTAAAAAAAAAAACGCCAACAACCTCCTTAAAGAGATACCGCCAACAACCTCCTTAAAGAGATACTGTATTACCCAGATAAAATAAAAGATAAATTTGTTCAAACAAATCCCAATAGCCAAAATTAAAAAAGCCTTCACATGACAGAACAGCGCACTGAACTGCTGCCCAATAAATACCCAATCTTTAAAAGGGATATACAGTCCTATAAGGATCCACCTTGTTCTCTAAATATCCTTTTTTTAAAAAAAACAAAAAACAAAGAACTTCTAAGTGCTGCATCCTTCTCACCTAGAAGGTAAAAGCACTTACCTGTGGATCCGCTGTAGGGCAGGTACAGCAAACAGGTGTGACAGAATCCTTACTGACATAAACCTGTAGACAAAGAAACAACAGAGTAACCAACCCTGGTTTTATATATAGGGGTAGCAAAAATGTTGGAAGGTAGGCAAAGACCACCTCGCCGTCTTCCAACTGCTAAAAGCCACCATTACTCTTACTAAAGAGAATTACGTGGACACAGCATAACCCCAATCCTTGCTTGCAGGGAAAGTTACCCATTAAAGAATTAATTAATCAATTTAATTAATTGATTTCTTCAGACACCTTCTTTGCACATCGCCTACAATGTTACACAGGCAAGGAATGACTACGGATTGTGGGAATTGGGAGGATACTTGAAGCTTTGCTGGGGTGTTCTTTGCCTCCACCTGGTGGCCAGGATTTTGTGAAAAAAAGGTCAACTTTAATTAGATGACGTTTCAGGGAACTCAAGTCCCTTTCTTCAGATAAAAAAACAGTGAACAAATGTGGCAAACATAAACAAATGATATACTGACAACTATGGATACAGTATTCTATGGCACGACTATACCTAGAATAGATACCAGGGAGAACCAGGGTGGTTCTCAGATATATGCAACATATGTTTAGTATGTCAAGCTTTATTGTTTTATTGCAGCACAAATGTTCTTTATGTTTTTTTGTTATGTATTCACAGAGGCCTATATATGAGTTAAATATTCAAATAAGAGAAACCTGATGCATTAAGCAAGTCCTAGGTGAGATGTAGTTTATAAATCTAGGTGGTGATGTGTCTAGCATGTGCACTGATTATTGTCACTGTAAGTCCCACTAGGGGATGTTAGCACTGTTGTTATGTATACCATTGTGTTAACATTACAGGTATGCATTTGATTACACTAGGTATACAGTTTTGGCGAAACCGGAAGTTATAGTATGACAACTTCTAGTTGGCCGATTTTGTGTTTGGAGTTTTGTTAACATGTAGGTGTTTCACACAGGCATGAATGCTTAGAGAAGTGGGTGGAGCTGTATATTTTGAACATTATATGCATTTAGGGGTTTATTGGAATTAAAATAGAAGCACGGCGAAACCGGAAGTGGAGAGCTGATACACTTCTGGTTGGGACTGAATGGAACGCAGGGATGTTTGGCGCAATTTTTTGATTAATGTGGGAGGTATGTGTTTGCTATAGTTGTCAGTATATAATGTGTTTATGTTTGCCACATTTGTTCACTGTTTTTTTGATCTGAAGAAAGGGACTTAAGTTCCCTGAAACGTCATCTAATAAAGTTGACCTTTTCTCACAAAATCCTGAAAGTGCACTATTTATTGGAAGTATATTTGGCAATATTTGCACCCAGGTGGCTGTAATAGGAGGGAGTCTCATCCACTTAAGGTGCAATAGTTCTAGTTCTCCCTAGGGGAGCTAAATAACCCCAGAGCAAGTCACACAGAAATGTAAGCACCATTTGTAATAAAAGATAATAAAGATAATTTCAATATCAGGGCTGATAACACAGAAGGACCACTGAAAGTCTTACATTTAGTGTATTGTAAGAAGTGTTACTGCCCATTACTAGAGGATCTCCCTATCCCTCTAACCAGAATGTGGTCAAGCTCCTCCCACCAGCAACAGCAGTGTTTATTGAAGTGTTTTAGTTCTCTGTCCAGAGGGAACTCAGTTCCTCCTGCAAAAATAGTGCAGGAACTCTGTTCCCATGCGTTCCCGCCCAACTTGACCCCTGGCTAGAATAGATTACAAGTGGAGCGCTAATTTATTGCTCACCCATAAATGGGAAAATTCACCCGTTTATGGGTGAGTGATAAATAACCAGCCATTACAAGTGGTTGGTTATTACTACCATGAGCTTGTGGTAGCAATTAGCACTCAAAAAATTAACCAGAGGTCAGATCTTTGGTTCATTTTTGAATTTTAGCCCATTATTGTTTCCTTTTGCATAATGACACAACTTTGCACTATAGTTTCATTATTTATTTTCCACCCTTTTTATGTAATTTAACTCTGAAAATTAAGGATTTTTTCATTCTCAGAACACTAAAATGTATCTTGTTGACTTCTTAAGGCCAACCCTACTACATATCATTTTCAAATTGACTTTGAATGATAACACCTACAATTTTTTTTTTTTATATTAAAATTATGACCATGGCTAGCCTTATTGTCAGCAGACTAAACCCCAGACTGGCTCCTCCAAAGAAAGCAAATGTGTGTGGGAAGTTTGGCTATTGAAAAAAAGTTACAGTTAAAAGGAAGTTAATGTGTTTTTAAAAAGTTTAGACTTGGCTGATATGTTATACTATAGCAAAAAAAAACTGCTTTAACATTGGTGCTAATCATATAGACAATTATACCTGGCTGTGATCTGCCCAACCACAATAGACCCTAACCAAGTCTGACGTTGGCTATCCCTAAACTGTTATTTCACCGTTAGTAACTCTAATCACTAGCCTAGCCAACCACCTTTTTGCAATACCCCCACAGCAAAAAAAATTCCCCAATTACAAACCCTGAAGCAGGGTCGGCTCCAAGGGGGGGCATTGACGGGCAATGCCTGCCCAAATGGAATGCTGTGCCCCCTCAAAAAATATTGATACGATCATATCATATAAAATAATGAATTGTTATGTAATGCTGCATGCTGGGGGCGGAGTTAGCTGCCAAACTGTGAGGTCGCATCACGCATCTGCAAGGAGCTCGGTATCTTAACCTCTTATTTGGAATTGGAAGTTAATTGGAGACTTTTTGGACTTGTCTTTAACCCTATTAATTTTACCTAACTATAGTGATTTACTCATTTTCTTAAATAATAGACCATGACAAGAATATGATTGTATCATATAAATATAAGTCTATAAATGGCTACCGGCTTCTATGGACGCCTCAAAAGTGCACTGTGATCTTAGGCCCGGCCTAAGCTCACAGTGCACTTTTGAGACATCGATAGAAGCCGGTAGGCATTTATAGACTTATATTTATATGATGCAATCATATTCTTATAGGTTCACAGTACATAGGTTGTATTAAGTATCCTGATATCCATTAGTTTTTGCGAAACTGGTATAGCTAAATCTAATATACAAAATTACCAGTACCTGAAAACCTAGTATCCTCACTGCTATTGCAAACCAATGGGGTTAATTGCATTGGGGGGTTTGGGGTGCATGGCTCTATTTTAGTGCACTGCATAGGATTTAGACTTCATTCTTTTACCTAGTGATTTAGTACATATTCTCCAAATGTTAATAGTGGGGGACAAGCCAGCCAGAAGCTACCTACCATTTAATACTGACATTGATATAGTATGTATGCTGTGCTTTCTAAAAAAAAGTCCCTTTTCTGAAATTGCTTGTACCCAACTGCCATGACTTATATTGAATGTTTGGTAGGTTTAGACTGTCTAGCTGGTGGGGAATCTAGCACACCTGAAGTAAACTTTATCCCAAAGTTTAAAGAGTTATAGTTAGTTGTAGTAGGTGGCGCAAACCAAGTTGCTATTCCCAATGTGTCTTACTGTAAATATGTGTGATAATATGTGGGCTCAATATATGTTAATGTTTTGATGAGTACTATTTTATATTCTCTTTCAGAAAAAAATTGGATGTCGAAACTTGTTTAAGAAATAAATATGATCCTTTATTTGATTATGGTAAATTTACCCAATACTAGTGATGCTAAAAGTACAATTAAACAAAAATTATTACAAATTCCTTCAAAGTTTAAAAAATGACACCGGTGTCTCTATGTATAAGAATGTACGTAATTTTCTAAAAAATATAAAAAATTAAATAAAAATAATATCATTGAAATCTTGCAATTTATACAGTTATAGGTTTATCACAAGTTGTAATTTCTAACAAAATGTTTGTAAATACAATATTATAGTGGATAAGACAATAGTTACTGTATAGTTCATATAGGATACTTTGTTTCAAGTTCAGCTGTGCAATTGAGATCTTATCTTAGGTAACTATATATCAAATGTAAAGGTATGTTGGTGCGATTTTTATTACACTGTGATATAAGTATACAAATTAGTACCTTGAAGTGTATCTGTTTGATATCACTTTTGTGAGATGATTGCGGTTAAATAAACGCCGCTATGCCAATGATTTGCTTAGGTTTCTAGATCAAGCTGGTGGCAGTTCTATATGAGCTGCTGGCGGTTAAATAAATGCCGCTTTGGTTTCCTCTTGTTAGGTGGGCTTATCTGTTTGCTGCGAGAAAATTCACTTATATATGAATGCTTGTGTAGTTGCCGTGGCCGCTCTGTTATCTTGTCCTTTGTCGGTCAGTGACCGATCGCGCTCTTAAGGGTTTCTTGGTGGGATCTTCGTTGCAGTTAGGTGCTAACCGTTTGCTGATGTTTTTTTAAGTATCTCCGGTTTTTCTTTTCTGTGGCTTGTCTGTCGGTCAGTGACCGATCACTATGGTATGGTTGTTGGATAACCTCCTGATGTGGAATATTTGCGTGCCTCTCCGGTCCGTTGTTCCCAGGTTTCTTAGATGTCAGTCAGTGACCGATCTGGGTACTGAAATGGGGTTGTGGGATAAGTAGAAAGTTTGTAGGATAAGTAGAAAAAGGAATTCTAGTTATCAATGTGATCTTTGCGGTTAAATATATGCCGCTAAGTGGGAACTTGAATATTTCAACAGGGTATAGCTGGTATTCTCTTTGTCTTCTCAGATCCTGTGCAGGTGTGCTCTGGTATCAACGCGTTTCGGCTGGACAGCCTTTTTCAAGATACCAGATGTGGGGATTCAAGGCTATTTAAAGCCTCTATAATTAAGCAATGAATCACAAATTGATAATATACATAAAAATCAAAAAAGTTCAAGAACATTTAAAAAAATGCTGCTTTATTATATAACATAGGTATCCTTGGGTCTTAATTATAATATAGTAGGCTGACTTTATGTAGCAATAAACATTTTATATGATTACTTTTAAAATAGAGAGAGATATTATATATCTTATGTCAATCACTTTTAGAGTGTTTGTTTTAATCACTCTATGAAACAAAGGATATTGTTAAAAGGTTTCTGTAATTAGAGCGTAATATTAGAGAAAAATTTGTCTATACTTATCGTTGTATCAATGTTTAACCTTAAAGTATAGTTAAAAAGGGGCCAATGGTGAATAAAAATTAGAAGGGCCAAAAGAGAATATAAATTTTAAATTTTAATTAAGGTTTGACTCGAGTTGAATATTTCTATTTGTTATCAGTGGGCTATAATTACCCGATGGTGGGTATTGTGCTATATGGAATCTAAAATACTACTTTTAGACCATTGTTTAGATAACCTTCTAATATATTAAATCGATATATAACTGTGCGTATTAAGTTATCATGATCCAATGAGTGTGTTGTACCAATATTTTTCTAGTTTTTGTGGATATTAGTATTATCGGGTGGGAGATTAGCCTTCTTGTATGAATTTTTAAAATTATTGTAGGAATTTTTAAAATTTCAAGTTGTGTGTCCTTAGACTGTAAAACTAAGTGGTAATTTTGTCAAATATATATATATTTTATTTTAGAATTCTATTGTATTTAATCAACTTGGTTTGTTAGTGTGATGGCTTGGTTTTTATGACCTTAATCTTTATAAAATGGCCTATGTGCTAGTTTGAATTTCAAGTGGTGTGTCCTTAGTTTGTAAAACTATATACTTATTTATGATATATATATATATATATATATATTTTTTTTTTTTTTCAGTAGTTTTATTATGTTAAATCAATATGTTTTAATGGTGTGTTTGTGTGTTTTTATGATATTTATCTTATAGAATTGCATTGAGGTCTAGTTCGCTATTGAGAGGCCTTTTGGGTGTAGAGTTTTCATTTTGAAAATCAATTCTGCTTCATGGTATAGTAGCTTCTTTTCCATATTTCCACCTCTACCATCTGTCTTTATTTTCTTAATGCCCCAAAATTTCATGTCATTTGGGTTACCTTTGTGGAATTCTTTAAAGTGGGCATAAAGTCTGGTATTATCTTTTTCTTTTTCTATGCATCTGATATGCTCTCTTATTCTTTCTTTCAGTTTCCTCCCCGTTTGACCTAGGTACTGTAGTTTACATGAGCACTGAATTAAATAGATTATATTGGTGTCAGTGCATCTTATGGTGTCATTAATCTTCAGTTCTTTCTGGGTTACATTAGATTTTACCTTTTTGTTTTTTGTGCTAAATTTGCATGATTTGCATACATGACATGGAAAAAATCCTAATAGCTTTTCATTGTTTAAGTTGTATTGCTGAGGGCCTGTTTTTGATTTAAATTCGCTTGGTGCTAGGATATTCTTTAAATTGGTGGCCTTTCTGAATATAACGTCAGGGCGATATTTTAGTCTTTTCCCTATTATGGGGTCACTTCTGGCTATGTGCCAGTGTTTCTTTACAATGTTCTCAATTAGTTTATGTTGACTAGAAAATGATGTAATAAATGGAATGTCATATGGATCTTTTTCTGCCTTGTTTGTCATATTGCTGTCTTCTAGTAGTGACCTCCTATCTATTTGTCTAACTAGTTTGTTGGTTTCTAGTAGTTGTTTGGGGTGATATCCTTTCTCTAAAAATCTGTTGTGTAAGATCTCTGCTTGTGAGTCATAATCTGCAATGTGTGTGCAGTTTCTTCTAATTCTTGAGAATTGCCCTTTTGGTATGTTTCTTTTCCATTTATTGTGATGGCAGCTTTTAAAATCAATATAGCTGTTGGCATCGACTTTTTTAAAAAAGGTGGTTGTGGTTATTTCATTATTTATTATAGATATTTCTATATCCAGAAAATTAATTTTTACTTTGTTATATTCATATGTAAATATTAATCCGAAATCATTGGTGTTAAAATCTGAAATGAATTGTTCTAGTAGTTCCTCATCACCTTTCCAGATAATGAATATATCATCAATAAACCTTTTGTAGAGCACGAGATTCGCACCCCATGGTGTTCCGGACAAAAATAGTTCTTCAAAGTGCCCTACGAACAAATTGGCGTAACTGGGTGCGAATCTCGTGCCCATGGCTGTGCCCCTTTTTTGCAAATAGTAATGCCCATTAAATGAAAAATAGTTATTCTTTAGAATAAACTCCATACAATCTAATATGAATTCTTGCTGTACTTTTGACATTTCTGTATCTCTTAATAGATAGGAATGAGTAGCCTCTAGACCTTTCTGATGTTCTATGCAAGTATATAAAGAACTCACGTCACACGTGACTAGGATGTAATTATCTTCCCATTTTAAATTTTCTATTAGATTTAAAAAATGTTTGGTGTCTTTGAGATGTGATGGTATAGATTTCACATATTTCTGTAGGTAATAATCTGTGTATTGCGATAGGTTGGATGTTAGGGAATCAATTCCTGAGATGATTGGTCTGCCTGGGGGGTTGGTGATGCTTTTATGGATTTTGGGCAGGAAATAAAAGACTGGTGTCCTTGGGTGATCAATTGCTAGAAATCTACTTTCTTGGTTATTAAGAATACCTTTGTTTTTTGCTGTAAGTATCATTTTGTCCAAGTTTTTCTTCATGGATTCTAAGGGGTTCCCAGTCAATTTTTTATATGTTGCCTCATCTCCCAATAATCTATATGCTTCATTAAGGTAGTGTGCAGTGTCCATTATAACCACTCCCCCACCTTTATCAGCTTGTTTAATCGTTATGTCTTTGTTTTCTTTTAGATCTTTTAAAACTAAATTTTCTTTTTTGGTTAGATTCCATTTTAAGTCTTTTTTTATCATCTATTTTTTCAATATCTTCTTTTACCTTTTTTTTTAATATTTCTATTGCACTACCTTTTTCTTGAGTGGGGTTGAAATCAGATTTCTGTTTGAGATTGGTATGAATGTATGGGGAAGTATAGTTAATAGTACTTTCTAAAGGATTTTTTAGAAAATATTTTTTTAAGTGCTAGTTTCCTTGTGGACTGGTTGACATGGATTAGAGTCTCAAATTTGTTGATTCTATTGGTTGGTGCGAAGGATAGTCCTTTACTTAATACAGATTTCTGTTCATTGTTGAGAGCTGTTTTACTGAGATTAAAAATGCCCTTTGGTTCTATTTGGATTTTTTCGTGGCTTTCTTTGGTTCTACCTCCTCTTCCTCTGTGTCCTCTAATCTTCTTTTGCCTTTTGGGGGGTCGTGGGTTTGGATTGGGCCCTCTTCTAAAAAAGATAACCTAGAACTGTGTGTTTTAACTGGAACTGCTGGTGTTCTGTGATCTTCATTTTCGTGGGTTAATGAACTGTATCTGTTATTAGTTTCAATATTTCTTTCCGTCTGGTGGTTGTGTGATTCTTTGTGTCTAGGTGAATGTGTTTTCCTCTGGTGATTTATCGGTGTTTCCCAATCTTTTTGTTCTGTGTGCTGATATCTCCAGTTAGTGTGCATATTGTCTTCGTTGTGCCTGTTATTCCTATCTCTGTGGTTAGTTGGTGTTTCCCAATCTTTTTGTTCTGTGTGTTGGTATCTCCAATTCGTGTGCATATTATCATCATTGTGTCTATTATTCATATCTCTGTGTTTATCAAAACGCCTATTGCTGTGATTATGTGAATTTTTGTTGAAATCTCTTTCATTTCTAAAATCATCATTTCTATATTGATCATTGTTTTGATTTTGATAGTCTCGATTATTATTAAAATGTCTATAGCTGTAGTGTGTAGAGAAATGTCTTTGTTCTTTATTTTTCAAATCATAATTTCTATTGTGATTATAATTATATCTCCAGTGTCCTTGATTCCTATAATCGTGGTTATTTCTATATTCATAATTATGTGGTTTGTGATCTCTGTCGTTGTTATAGTGGTTATCAGTGTCATGTTGTCTATTGAAATTGTTTCTATTATTTCTATTGTAATCGTTGTTAGTATATTGTCTCTCATTAGGATTCCTATTTTGCATAGTGTTTCTATTTGTTATTCTTTCTATTTGGTCATTTCGTGAAGTTTGGTATGTTGTGTTGTTAGAAGCTTCTATATCATTCATTGGTTTTCTACTGCTGAATAGATGTTTATGATTCTCGGATTTAGTATCAGGCTCTTTATTATCTATTCCCTTATAGTCACTTAAATCTCTGTTGAATTTCCTCCATTTTACTTCAAGAATATCTTTGTTTAAATCACCTAATTTTTTTGCTATTTCTTGTTGTTTTAAATTTAGTGTATCGTTCAGTGTTGTCTTATCTAGTATTCCTTTACAATTTTGGATTTTTATCCCTAGGTCTTGTGTGGTGGCTTCTCTGGATTTTATGATTACATTTATAAGTTTGCTGGAAGCTGTTTCTAGAATATCATAACACTCTTTTTGATGTTCTTCATTGAGTTCAAAAGTGCAGTCTTTTTTTAGACTAAGTCCCCTTGGGACCATGTTTTCTTTAATATACTTTTTAAGAAAGGCCACCAATTTAAAGAATATCCTAGCGCCAAGCGAATTTAAATCAAAAACAGGCCCTCAGCAATACAACTTAAACAATGAAAAGCTATTAGGATTTTTTCCATGTCATGTATGCAAATCATGCAAATTTAGCACAAAAATCAAAAAGGTAAAATCTAATGTAACCCAGAAAGAACTGAAGATTAATGACACCATAAGATGCACTGACACCAAATTAATCTATTTAATTCAGTGCTCATGTAAACTACAGTACCTAGGTCAAACGGGGAGGAAACTGAAAGAAAGAATAAGAGAGCATATCAGATGCATAGAAAAAGAAAAAGATAATACCAGACTTTATGCCCACTTTAACCCCTTAACGACTGAGGACGTGCAGGGTACGTCCTCAGAAAAAAGGCAGTTAACGTCTGAGAACGTACCCTGCACGTCCTCAGTGTGGAAAGCAGCTGGAAGCGATCCTGCTCGCTTTCAGATGCTTTCTGGTTATTGCAGTGATGCCTCGATATGGAGGCATCCTGCAATAACCTTTTTAAGCCATCCGGTGCAGAGAGAGCCACTCTGTGGCCCTCTCTGCACCGGAGATCGGTGGCTTACTTCGTTGGTGGGTGGGAGCCGGACCGGGAGGCGGGTGGCGGCCATCGATGGCCCTGGTTATGTGAAGGGGGGCGGGATCGTGGGTGGGAGTGGCTGGTGGCGCGCACGGGCGCGCGCGTGCACGGGAGGGTGGGGGCGGGCGCGTGCACAGGGAGGGAGCGGGTGGGAACCGCTACACTACAGAAAATGTTGAAAATAAAAAATGTTGAAAAAATGTAAAAAAAAAAAAAAATGATCAGCAAGGTGGTAGGGTTTTGTCTGTGTGGGGGTGGGAAGCTACACTACAGAAAAAACAAACAAACAAAAAAGCACTTTTTATTGCAAACTGGGTACTGGCAGACAGCTGCCAGTACCCAAGATGGCCCCCAATAAGGCAGAGGGGAGGGTTAGAGAGCGGTTTTGGGGGGGATCAGGGAGGTTGGGGGCTAAGGGGGGGATCCTACACAGTAGCATATGTAAATATGCTAAAAAATTATTTATTTATTTTTTTTTTTTAAAAAAACCCTTTTATTTTAGTACTGGCAGACTTTCTGCCAGTACTTAAGATGGCGGGGACAATTGTGGGGTGGGGGAGGGAAGGGAGCTGTTTGGGAGGGATCAGGGGGTCTGATGTGTCAGATGGGAGGCTGATCTCTACACTAAAGCTAAAATTAACCCTGCAAGCTCCCTACAAACTCCCTAATTAACCCCTTCACTGCTAGCCATAATACACGTGTGAGGCGCAGCAGGATTTAGCGGCCTTCTAATTACCAGAAAGCAACGCCAAAGTCTTATATGTCTGCTATTTCTGAACAAAGGGGATCCCAGACAAGCATTTACAACCATTTGTGCCATAATTGCACAAGCTGTTTGTAAATGATTTCAGTGAGAAACCTAAAATTGTGAAAAATGTTACGTTTTTTTTTAATTTGATCGCATTTGGCGGTGAAATGGTGGCATGAAATATACCAAAATGTGCCTAGATCAATACTTGGGGTTGTCTACTACACTACACTAAAGCTAAAATTAAACCTGCAAGCTCCCTACAAACTCCCTAATTAACCCCTTCACTGCTAGCCATAATACACGTGTGAGGCGCAGCAGGATTTAGCGGCCTTCTAATTACCAGAAAGCAACGCAAAAGTCATATATGTCTGCTATTTCTGAACAAAGGGGATCCCAGAGAAGAATTTACAACCATTTATGCCATAATTGCACAAGTTGTTTGTAAATAATTTCAGTGAGAAACCGAAAGTTTGTGAAAAAGTGAACGATTTTTTGTATTTGATCGCATTTGGCGGTGAAATGGTGGTATGAAATATACCAAAATTGGCCTAGATCAATACTTTGGGATGTCTACTAAAAAAAAATATATACATGTCAAGGGATATTCAGGGATTCCTGAAAGATATCAGTGTACCAATGTAACTAGCGCTAATTTTGGAAAAAAATGGTTTGGAAATAGCAAAGTGCTACTTGTATTTATGGCCCTATAACTTGCAAAAAAGCAAAGAACATGTAAACATTGGGTATTTCTAAACTCAGGACAAAATTTAGAAACTATTTAGCATGGGAGTTTTTTGGTTGTTTTAGATATGTAACAGATTTTGGGGGTCAAAGTTAGAAAAAGTGTGTTTTTTTCCATTTTTCCTCATATTTTATCATTTTTTTTATAGTAAATTATATGATATGATGAAAACAATGGTATCTTTAGAAAGTCCATTTAATGGCGAGAAAAACAGTATATAATATGTGTGGGTACTACGGAAGCCCAGAGAGGCCATGCACTTTTATTATTTTTTTATCTTGTTATCTCAAAATAACAAGTTATTTCTCAAAATAACAAGTTGTTTTCTCAAGATAACAAGTTGTTTTTTCTAAATAACAAAATTGTTTTTTCGAGATAACAAGTTGTTTTTTCTAAATAACAAAATTGTTTTTTCGACACATGGAAGGATATAGAGGAAAAAAAACAGGGGAACAGAAAGACACATGGAAGGATATAGAGAAAAAAACACAGGGGATCAGAAAGACACATGGAAAGATATATATAAAAAAGGAAGAAAAATTGAGAGGCAAGAGATGCTGAAACACAGTGGGTTGAAGAGAAAGGACATATAGAAAGAGGGAGTAAAACACACACAGATGTAACTAGACAGAGGGAGACACTCATGAGAAGAGAAAAAAAAAGCAGAGAAAAAAGGAAAATAAGCCAGGGAAAGACTACATGAAGTACAGATTCTCATAGATAGATACAGATAAACACATTAGTAAAAGACAGAGAGAGGAGCCCTGTGTTTACAGAGCAGTCAGACAGCAACTTCAGTGAAGTGAGAGGATTAGGAGAAATCAAGGCAAGGCAAAATATCCCTCATGATCTAACTAGTAGCAGGTCCTGAATGAGAATAAAAGTACTTACTCTGGCTGCTGGTGAGCACACTACACTGCTAGGATGATTAGGTAGAAGGTTGCAGGCTCCTGTGACAGCTTGGGAAGCTGCTTTCTCTTGCAATATTTATGATCCCTCAACACTTCCTGACTGAAATCTAGCAAGGCAAATGTATCAATCTGAGAGTAAAAGCATTCTTCATAAACAACACAATAGGAAAAGAGAGACAGAGAGAGGAGCCCTGTGTTTAGAGGGCAGTCAGACAGCAACTTCAGTGAAGTGAGAGGATTAGGAGAAATCAAGGCAAGGCAAAATATCCCTCATGATCTAACTAGTAGCAGGTCCTGAATGAGAATAAAAGTACTTACTCTGGCTGCTGGTGAGCACACTACACTGCTAGGATGATTAGGTAGAAGGTTGCAGGCTCCTGTGACAGCTTGGGAAGCTGCTTTCTCTTAAAATCTTTATGCTCCCTCAACACTTCCTGACTGAAATCTAGCAAGGCAAATGTATCAATCTGAGAGTAAAAAAATTATTGGCAAATCAACTTGTTATTTTAAAAAAACAACTTGTTACCGCGAGAAAACAATTTTGTTATTTTAAAAAAACAACTTGTTACCGCAAGAAAACAATTTTGTTATTTTTAAAAAAACAACTTGTTACCGCGAGAAAACAATTTTGTTATTTTAAAAAATCAACTTGTTATCTCGAAAAAACAATTTTGTTATTTTGAAAAAACAACTTGTTATCTCGAAAAACAATTTTGATATTTTGAAAAACCAACTTGTTATCTCGAAAAAACAATTTTGTTATTTAGAAAAAACAACTTGTTATCTTGAGAAAACAACTTGTTATTTTGAGAAATAACTTGTTATTTTGAGATAACAAGATAAAAAAATAATAATAATGCATGGCCTCTCTGGGCTTCCGTACGGTACAGTAAATGAGTAAGAAGAAAATTACAGCTAAACACAAACACCGCAAAAATGTAAAAATAGCCTTGGTCCCAAACGGACAGAAAATGGAAAAGTGCTGTGGTCATTAAGGGGTTAAAGAATTCCACAACGGTAACCCAAATGACATGAAATTTTGGGGCATTAAGAAAATAAAGACAGATGGTAGAGGTGGAAATATGGAAAAGAAGCTACTATACCATGAAGCAGAATTGATTTTCAAAATGAAAACTCTACACCCAAAAGGCCTCAATAGCGAACTAGACCTCAATGCAATTCTATAAGATAAATATCATAAAAACACACAAACACACCATTAAAACATATTGATTTAACATAATAAAACTACTGAAAAAAAAAAAAAAAAAAATATATATATATATATATATATATATATATCATAAATAAGTATATAGTTTTACAATCTAAGGACACACCACTTGAAATTCAAACTAACACATAGGCCATTTTATAAAGATTAAGATCATAAAAACCAAGCCATCACACTAACAAACCAAGTTGATTAAATACAATAGAATTCTAAAATAAAATATATATATATATTTGACAAAATTACCACTTAGTTTTACAGTCACTCTAAGGACACACAACTTGAAATTTTAAAAATTCCTACAATAATTTTAAAAATTCATACAAGAAGGCTAATCTCCTACCCGATAATACTAATATCCACAAAAACTAGAAAAATATTGGTACAACACACTCATTGGATCATGATAACTTAATACGCACAGTTATATATCGATTTAACATATTAGAAGGTTATCTAAACAATGGTCTAAAAGTACTATTTTAGATTCCATATAGCACAATACCCACCATCGGGTAATTATAGCCCACTGATAACAAATAGAAATATTCAACTCGAGTCAAACCTTAATTAAAATTTAAAATTTATATTCTCTTTTGGCCCTTCTAATTTTTATTCACCATTGGCCCCTTTTTAACGATACTTTAAGGTTAAACATTGATACAACGATAAGTATAGACAAATTTTTCTCTAATATTACGCTCTAATTACAGAAACCTTTTAACAATATCCTTTGTTTCATAGAGTGATTAAAACAAACACTCTAAAAGTGATTGACATATATAATATCTCTCTCTATTTTAAAAGTAATCATATAAAATGAGGCACGCAAATATTCCACATCAGGAGGTTATCCAACAACCATACCATAGTGATCGGTCACTGACCGACAGACAAGCCACAGAAAAGAAAAACCGGAGATACTTAAAAAAACATCAGCAAACGGTTAGCACCTAACTGCAACGAAGATCCCACCAAGAAACCCTTAAGAGCGCGATCGGTCACTGACCGACAAAGGACAAGATAACAGAGCGGCCACGGCAACTACACAAGCATTCATATAAAAGTGAATTTTCTCGCAGCAAACAGATAAGCCCACCTAACAAGAGGAAACCAAAGCGGCATTTATTTAACCGCCAGCAGCTCATATAGTACTGCCACCAGCTTGATCTAGAAACCTAAGCAAATCATTGGCATAGCGGCGTTTATTTAACCGCAATCATTTCACAAAAGTGATATCAAACAGATACACTTCAAGGTACTAATTTGTATACTTATATTATAGTGTGATAAAAATCGCACCAACATACCTCTACATTTGATATATAGTTACCTAAGATAAGATCTCAATTGCACAGCTGAACTTGAAACAAAGTATCCTATATGAACTATACAGCAACTATTGTCTTATCCACTATAATATTGTATTTACAAACATTTTGTTAGAAATTACAACTTGTGATAAACCTAAAACTGTATAAATTGCAAGATTTCAATGATATTATTTTAATTTAATTTTTTATATTTTTTAGAAAATTACGTACATTCTTATACATAGAGACACTGGTGTCATTTTTGAAACTTTGAAGGAATTTGTAATAATTTTTGTTTAATTGTACTTTTAGCATCACTAGTATTGGATAAATTTACCATAATCAAATAAAGGATCATATTTATTTCTTAAACAAGTTTCGACATCCAATTTTTTTCCGAAAGAGAATATAAAATAGTACTCATCAAAACATTAACATATATTGAGCCCACATATTATCACACATATTTACAGTAAGACACATTGGGAATAGCAACTTGGTTTGCGCCACCTACTACAACTAACTATGACTTATATTGACTTATATTAACTAAATATTCTATTATTGTCAAACATATTCGCAAACTATGATGTGAGGAGACATTCACTTACTCGTGAAACACTACCACAGCTGCCAACACAACATTGACACCCGTACCACCTAAACGAAGACGCACATTAAATAAGAACATGGATCAATATGTGGTTGAAGAGACCGTCAGACAGGGGGACAAAGACGACAAACTGAAGAGGTTGTTCTTTAACACACTCGATGTAGTGTATTAAAGTGAAATAGAAGAACTCTTCAATGAGAGTAACATGCTGTTGGCTACTGTGCTGGATCCAGAGAGCGATACCTTTCTAGATACAGATGCTATCAAGCACATCATGGAGTTGATGTTATGCCGCGCCGCTCTAGCTGTTGCTAGGGACACGGCGTCTGCTGTTCTGCTTGTTGCCTAGGATAGAGTCGGCTCCTGTGTGCGAGAGGCGGTGACGTCATCGCCGCACGCTCCTTTCTTTCTGAAGCCGGTCAGTATCTCCTGTGGCGCAAATCCTGCGCCTTTGTAAGTTGTTCACTTTCTACCTATCACTGCCCAAGTGTAGGCGTTACTTAGTGTGCTCCTGAGTGTGAATGTTACTGTATACTGGATTGCCATAACATTATTGAACTCTGCCTGTCTGACTACTCTGCTTGCTTAACCCATAAAGTACTAGATTGCCATAACGTTATTGAACTCTGCCTGTCTGACTACTCTGCTTGCTTAACCCCTAAAATACTCAATTGTTATAACGTTATTGAACTCTGCCTGTCTGACGACTCTGCTTGCTTAACCCCTAAAGTACTGGATTGCCATACTGTTATTGAACTCTGCCTGTCTGACTACTCTGCTTGCTTAACCCTAAAATACTGGATTGCCATACAGTTGCTGAACTCTGCCTGTCTGACCACTCTGCCTGTTTAATCTTTGAACCATTGGATTGCTTTACTGTTACTGAACTCTGCCTGCCTGACCATTCTATTGGTTTATTCCTGAGCTGTAAATATTGTATTCCCTTTGTTGCCAATTCCTGACTGTTTCCAGTCCCTCTATTGGTTTACCCTTGAACTGCCATACCGCTGGATTCCCTACCTGTTGCTGCCAAAGACTACCCTGCCTATTGCAAGTACTGCTTACCTCATTTTGCAAACTTTCTCTGCTCTGGGATATTTCCTATAATTTCAGCTTGATGCCTGGATAAGAAGACTACTGGCAAAGTTTGGTCTGATAGTGGAATATCCCACAAGCATTACATTATACTTGGGCCATGGACCAAAATGAGGTAGCAAGAGCAGTTTATCTTCAAGGACAGATGTTGGGAACCCATACCGTACAGTTGCAGTGTGTGGATTCCAATCTAGAGGCTATAACCGCTCAACTCCCCTCACTAGTTGCAGCAAAGGATACCGCTCCTGTTGTTGTACCGCCAGTCTCTGCTCCTAGTACTGCAACTCCTTCCCCTGCTTCTGAAAGTATACCCCGGAAACCATTACCTGACAAATATGAAGGTACTACTGATTGTAGGGGTTTTCTTAACCAGTGCAGGCTGCACTTTCACAATGATCCTCACACCTTCCAGTCTCATCATTCCCCCCCCCCCCCCTTTTGGAACAGAATGCTCCACTTTCATTTCTGCATTAGGGGTCTGCATGAACGCATCAAAGACGAACTAACCTTCTATTCGTCCGGTCTCTGCACTATCCTCTACCCCTTCAACACCTCCATTTACCCCAGTACAGGAACCCATGGATCTCTCCTCCTTCAAACCCACAGAGTCTGAAAGACAGAGAAGAAGGAGATTGAGACTATGCTTTAATTTTAAATTAATTTAAAGGAACATTCATTCGGGATGAAGACGTCAGAAGAAGAGGATGCTCCAAGCCGGATGTCTTAAAGATGGACCCGCTCCGCGCCAGATGGATGAAGATAGAAGATGCCGTCTGGATGAAGACTTCTGCCCGTCTGGAGGACCACTTCTGCCCGGCTTGGATGGAGACATCTCCCGGCTTTGTTGAGGACTTCTTGCTGCTTCGCTGAGGACTTCTCCTGGCTTCCTTGAGGATGGATGTCGGCTCTTCAAAACTGTAAGTGGATCTTCAGGGGTTAGTGTTAGTTTTTTTTAAAGACTTTATTGGGTTGGTTTTAGTTTTAGATTAGGGTTTGGGCAGCAATAGAGCTAAATGTCCTTTTAAGGGCAATGTCCATGCAAATGCCATTTTCAGGGCAATGGGGAGCTTAGGTTTTTTTTTAGTTAGGATTTTATTTGGGGGGTTGGTTGTGTGGGTGGTGGGTTTTACTGTTGGGGGGGTTATTTGTATTTTTTTTACAGGTAAAAGAGCTGATTTCTTTGCCCCACAAAAGGCCCTTTTAAGGGCTATTGGTAGTTTATTGTAGGCTAGGGTTTTTTTATTTGGGGGGGGGGGCTTTTTTATTTTGAAAATAGGGCTATTAGATTAGGTGTAATTATTTTAAATATATGATAATGCCTTTTTTATTTTGCGTAATTTAGTGTTTGTTTTTTTTGTAATTTTGGTAATTGTATTTAATTCAGGTAATTTATTTAATTATAGTGTAAGGTTAGGTGTTAGTGTAACTCAGGTTAGGTTTTATTTTACAGGTAAATTTGTATTTATTTTAGCTAGGTAGTTAGTAAATAGTTAATAACTATTTAGTAACTATTCTACCTAGTTAAAATAAATACAAACTTGCCTGTAAAATAAAAATAAACCCTAAGCTAGATACAATGTAACTATTAGATATATTGTAGCTAGCTTAGGGTTTATTTTACAGGTATTTAGTTTTAAATAGGAATTATTTAGGTAATGATAGGATTTTTTATTTAGATTTATTTGAATTATATTTAAGTTAGGGGGTGTTAGGGTTAGACTTAGGTTTAGGGGTTAATAAATTTAGTATAGTGGCGGCGATGTTGGGAGCGGCAGATTAGGGGTTAATAAATGTAGGTAGGTGGGAGAGCGGAAGTTTAGGGGTTAATATGTTTATTATAGTGGCGCGATGTCCGGAGCAGCAGATTAGGGGTTAATAAGTGCAGGTAGGTTGCAGCGACATTGGGGGCAGGAGATTAGGGGTTAATAAATATAATGTAGGTGTTGGCGATGTTAGGGCAGCAGATTAGGGGTTAATAAGTATATTCTCTGACGAAGTGTGTTTTCTCACATGAAACGCGTAAGAGGCCTTGTTCTCTCTACATGTTTGGGGCACATTGTTCTTGCACTGTCTCACAGAAATAAATTTGGATTTCGAAACTGCCGTTACCTGGTGTCTGCTTCTTCTGTTGTTAATAAGTATAATGTAGGTGTCGACGATGTCCAGAGCGGCAGATTAGGAGTTAATAAATATAATGTAGGTGTCGGCTATGTCGGGGCGGCAGATTAGGGGTTAATAAGTGAAAGATTAGGGGTGTTTAGATTCGGGGTTCATGTTAGGGTGTTAGGTGTAAACATAAATTTAGTTTCCCCATAGGAATCAATGGGGCTGCGTTACAGAGTTTTACGCTGCTTTATTGTAGGTGTTGAGCTTTTTTTCAACCGGCTCTCCCCATTGATGTCTATGGGGAAATCGTGCACGAGCACGTACAACCAGCTCACCGCTGACTTAAGCAGAGCTGGTATTGGAGTGCGGTATGGAGCACAATTTTGCTCTATGCTCACTTTTTGCCTGTTAATGCCGGGTTTATGAAAACTTGTAATACCAGCGCTGTAGGTTAGTGAGCGGTGACAATAACATACAAGTTAGCATCACACCCCTCATAACGCTAAACTCGTAATCTAGCTGTAAGTTTATTACTTACCTTTAAGTCATTTTTTCCAAAAATGCACTGCTCAAAAATTAGATGTATAAATAAAAGAATAAATTAAAAAATAAATAGAATTACAAAATTAAAGCTAATTTAGCTGATTACAGCTTTAAAATGGCAAAAAACAAAAATCTTAGTTAAAACAAAAATTTCTAACAAAATTAATTTTAAATGAATGCGACAAAAATGAACTAAAACATTTTATTTTTAACCAAATGAATATTGCTCAAGAAACTGAAAATTTCCCCTTGCACATCTGTAATCAGTGTTTGAATGAGGTCTTGCTCAGAGAGATTTTACTATGCATCTCAATGGGGGGCAATGCTGGTGATATTTTCAAAGCAGCATTGCCCCCTACATTGAAGATGAAATGTAGCTGATCCGCTTTTACACATATCACACAAGTACATTGCCTATTTTGTGTATTCAATACAAAACCAAATAAACGAGCGTCAGCCTACACAAATTAAAATAATAAAGAAAGAATGTATTAATTAAAAGCTTTAATACATTTGTTTCAAAATTATTATTTTAATCCAAAAAGACCCACTACACAGCCCTACATGATTATCTCCTAAAGCACCATAACCTCCACCGCAACCTAAGCTCACTAAACTATTAACCCCTTAAATGCAATAACCCCCAATGCAACCTAACAACACCATACTATTAATCCCTTAAATTCTATAACCCCACCACAACCTAGGCCCACTACACTATTAATCCCTTAAATGCCATAATCCCCACTGCAACCAAAGCCCACTTCAGTATTGACCTCTTAAACTCTATAACCCTCTTAATCACAATAACCCCCAACCTAAGCCCACTACACTTTTAACCCCTTAAATGCAATAACCTCTAACACAATTTAAAGGGACATGAAACCCACATTTTTTCTTTTATGATTCAAATAGAGAATACAATTTTAAACATCTTTCCAATTTACTTCTATTATTTAAAGGGACAGTCTACTCCAGAATTTTTATTGTTTAAAAAGATAGATAATCCCTTTATTACCCATTCCCCAGTTTTGCATAACCAACACTGTTATATTAATACACATATTACCTCTGTGATTACCTTGTATCTAAGCCTCTGCAGACTGCTCCATTACCTCAGTGCTTTTGCCAGACATGTAGTTTAACCAATCAGTGCAGACTTCTAAATAACTCCATGGGAGTGAGCACAATGTTATCTATATGACAAACATGAACTAGTACTGTCTAACTGTGAAAAACTTTCAAAATGCTCTGAGCTGAGAGGTGGTTTTCAACGGTTTTAGAAATCAGTTTGAGCCTACCTAGGTTTAGCTTTTCATAAATACCACCAAGGGAACAAAGCAAATTTGATAATAAAAGTAAATAGGAAAGTTGTTTAAAATTGCATGCCCTATCTGAATCATGACAGTTTAATTTTGACTAGCATGTCCCTTTAATTTGCTTCCTTCTCTTGTTATCCTTTGCTGAAATGTTTATCTAGGCAAGCCCAGGACCAGCAGAGAACCTAAGTTCTAGCTGTTGATTGGTAGTAGCATATATATATATCTAGATCAGTGATTTTTAACCTTTTTTTGCCGTGGCACACTTTTTTACATTAAAAAATCCTGTGGCACACCACCATCCCAAAATTTTTGATTATGATTGGTTCAGTTAGAAACCATTAGTACCTGGCTGCTCCTTCAACAAATAATACAAAGAGAATGAAACAAATTAGATAAAAGAAGTAAATTAGAAAGTTGTTTAAAATTGTATTCTCTATCTGAATCATGAAAGAAAAAAAAAAAAAAAGGATTTTATGTCCCTTTAAGCCCACTATACTATTAACCCCTTTAACCACAACCTAACAGCACTACACTATTAACCACCAAAGCAACATAAGCCACAACATTACCATATAAAAGACACAAAAGTAAACATAAACATATTAAACAAACACTACAGTAAACAACCTAAGCAAACAACAATCACAAAGTAAACAACACAATAAGCAAAAGTACACCACAATAAACAAGCAAATGACAACCACAAAGTAAGCAACACAATAAACAAAAGTGCACCACAATAAACAAGCAAACAACAACCACAAAGTAAGCAACACAATATACAACAGTACAACACAATAAACAACTTAAGCAAACAACAATCACAAATGAAACAATACAATAAATAAAAGTACACCAAAATAAAAAAAGCAAATAACAACCACAACATTGCACACAATTACACAATAACCAACATAAGCAAACAACCACAAAGTAAACAAACATTAAACTAAAAGCCAAAAAAACAAGAAACAACAACAACAAAAATTATACTAAAATTTAACAGCAATAAAAAAAATAAACATTAAAGCAAAATTGTATTAAACAACAAATATGTATTATTCACCATCCAAAGCCTTCATCAAATGTAATCGACAACGATAATCCAATCAATAAACAAATATTCAAAAAATATGCTATAAAAAAAAACCAAAAGGGTCCTCTTCTTTTTTTCATCTGATATAATCCACAATGATCCAGGTGGGGAAAAAAATCTAAAAAATGCCATAAATTTTTTTTTTTTAAAAATCCAAAGGGTCCTCTCTTCTCTTCTTCTTCAGAAATTATCCACAATGATCCAGGCAAAAAAAAATCTAAAAAAAAACATTTAAAATAAATGAGCAATGTGGTCCTCCTTGCGGCAGCAGTGGCTCCTCTTCTTCTTGCATTAGTTCTTCATGCTGTCTCCCAGCAGACTCATTTTTTTTTTCAATTCAATTGGCTCATTTAAAAAAAATAGAAATCCTTCAATTGGCTGATTTGAAAAAAAATTAAAGATCATCCAATAGAACTGCCAGGATACCCCTATAAAAAGGGAAAACTGACAGTAAAAATGAAAATGCTGTCGGACAGCATGAAGAGTGGATGCAAGATGGAGAAGAGCCGTGGCCGCAGAGGAGAAGCCACCGCCGCCTCTGAGGAGCACCACAGGAGCTGCCGTCTCTGAGGACCAATGTATCCACCGTGGCCTTGTGGATTATAAAGTAATGAAGGGGACCCTTTTTTATGGCTTTTTTTGGATTGATTTTTTTTTTTTTTTTGCCTAGATTGTTGTGGATTATATATGATGAAGAAAGTAAGAGGACCCTTTGGATTTTTTTCTTATGGCATTGTTTGGATTTATTTCTGCCTGGATCATTGTGGATTACATCAATAAAGGAAAGAAGAGGACCCTTTGGATTTTTTAATTTTTTTTCCATGGCATTTTTTTTGGATTTGCTTTTTCATGGATATAATTTTTTTTAATGTGTTTTTAATTATCGTTGTGGATTACATCTGATGAAGAAAAGAATACTTCAGATGGGGAGTAATACATGTGTTGTTGTTTAATAAAGTTATCTTTTAATGTTTATTTTTTGTTGTTTCATGTTATTGGCTTCTGGTTTAATGTCTGTTTACTTTGTAGTAATTTTGTTTAATGTCTGTTTACTTTGTAGTAATTTTGTTTAATGTCTGTTTACTTTGTAGTAATTTTGTTTAATGTCTGTTTACTTTGTGGTTGTCGTTTGCTTTGTTTATAGTGATGTACATTTGCTTGTTGTGTTCTATACCTTGTGGTAGTTGTTTGTGCTTTTATTATGGTGTACTTTTGTTTTTACATTTTGTGGATGTTGTTTGCTTAGGTTGGTTATTGTGGTGTACTTTTTGTTAATGGTTTGTTAAATTTGTTTGTGTTTCTCCACTTTTCTCTCCCTCTCTTCCTGTTGTTCACTTAAAGGGTTACCAAACCCAATTTGTTTCTTTCAGAATTCAGATAGAAAATGCCATTTTAAGCAACTTTGGACTGGCTCCTAAGCTAACATGCCTGCTTTTTCAAATAAAGATACGAAGAGAATGAAGAAAATTTGATATTAGGAGTAAATTAGAAAGTTGCTTAAAATTGCATTTTCTATCTGAATCATTAAAGAAAAAATGTGGGTTCAGTATACATTTAAAGTGACAGTCTACTCCAGAATTGTTATTGTTTAAAAATATTGATAATCCCTTTATTACCCATTGTCCAGTTTTGCATAACCCACACTGTTATATTAATACACTTTTTACCTCTGGGATTACCTTGTTTTGTTCTCTTGCTACAAGTGTAAACAAAGGAAAAAAGTCAAATAACAGTTCAATGGCTACTTCCTGTGTTTATTTGCAGAATGATGTTTATGCGATCCATGGCAAAAGCAACAGCACATAGCTATTGGCTGCAACACATGGCATGCTTGCAGCCTTCCCTGGCAGCCAAAGTGTTCAAGCATCTTTACATGGTTTTCCTGTACAAACAACTCAAACAAGCTAAGAGACTAGCTTCTGATATTATTCAACAACAATAAAAGAAATCTGACTGTTGACTATGAAATATGACTGAAACCATCTAGGTGTTACAGAAAAAAGTTAAAAAAATGCATGAAGATCAAACAAATTGCTAGCTAGCTATCTGTGGGGAAACTCCGTGTGCAGACCTTGCAATGCCAGTATCGGTGAAGTGTGTTGTGGATCTGCAGAGCCCAGGGGTGGGACAACTAGTAGGGAGGCAGCCATGTAAGAAAAAGGAAAAAAAAAACCACTGCCACACAGAGGAGAAAACTCTAGCAGACACCTGTGGACTGGGGATGGCAGCCAGTTGGTAACTGCAGTTGAAGGATACAGGTTGTGACGTTTACACGTTGTCACTTGCATACACATATTACTTGATAATCAGAGTTAACACAGCAAACACACAGGCAGCAATGCTGGCTGCAGCTTAGGACCAAGGACAGCGGCCTGCTGCTTCTAAGGTTTTTTTTCTTATCTAACACTGAATGGAGCAGTAACTTTTTCCTCTGGACTAGTAACTTCTGCCCTAAATAATAAACCATAGAGATATTAAGAATTTTAAAATAAAGCAGCCCCCCCCCCCCACACACACACACACCACTTGTTGTTTAACCATATACCAAAAATGACTGTATTATGTACATTGGTTGGAATTAAATAGCAAAAAATTTGATCACACACAAATACGCATACATATGTTATAAAGTTTCTATTATATAAAGTATATCATTACATTATTATACACACTGAGGGCAGTATACATACACCTTTCTTTCCTAGTAGTAATCAGTCACATGTGTTTGTGTATGTGTGTATATATATATATATATATATATATATATATATATATACACACAGTAGAAATATACACACACACACATATATAAATATATATATATATAGACATATAAACATATAGATAGATTGATTGATAGATAGATAGATAGATAGATAGATAGAGATAGACAGACAGATAGATAGGTGTATTAAAGTTTTTTGCAAGTCCTAATGAACATTTCCTTTTGAAATGCCATAAAAAAGTCATAACCTGACCCAAAAATATTATGGGGTGGGGGCAGCACAAAACCTAAATACAGGTATACCTCACTTTACAGCGCTTCACTTTACAGCGCTTTGCTAATACAGCGCGTTGTGGAGCTGAAGTTCAACTTCCAAGAATTTTGAAACAGTGCTGTAATCTTTGTGAGATTGCGAGAAAAGTGACTGGCGCCATTTTGCTATGCGCAATTCACCCTTTTTACAGCATTACAGTGCAATCTGTGTCTCAGTGTTATAGTCTGGCAAATTTTACTACAGTAATTGTCACTATTTTACGGGTACAGTTTCTATTGAATACTAATTGCATACTGTGCTGTGCAAGTGTTAAACTAAACGTAGCACTATTGCACCCATAATATATGTTAGTTCTAACATGTTTTCAAGTTTTTAAACACACTGGCAAGTGTAAAGAAAGCTAAAACTGCCTTGTTTCACTTTAAGGCGGTTTTCACTTTACAGCAAACCTCCGGTCCCTAACCCGCTGTATGAGCGGGGTATACCTGTACACCACTGATATGAGTGTGTATGTGTGGTGTGTATGTCTGGTGTGCGTGCATATGAGCAGGGCTGTGTTTGTGTGTATGTGGGCACTCGGTATATATCTGGTGTGCATGCCTAACAGTGTGTGTATTTGTGGTGTGTCTGCATATGAGCGTGTAAGTGAGTATGTGTGGTGTGCATACATATGAATGTGTATGTGTGGTGTGCGTGGTGTTTGTGTATATTAGTGTGTGTATGTGGGTTCTACATGAGGTGTGCTTGCATATGAGTGTGTGTGTGTATGTGTGGTGTATGTGTATATGTGTGCGTGCATATGAGTTTGTGTATATAGGGGGTAGGCTGCTTTGCCCCAAAATACTCTGGCCTATTTTTGGTCCCAGTCCGGCCCTGAACCTAGCATCAGGTGCAAGAGCCAAACAGACCACTCTATCTCCTTTGCCAACACAGATGTAAAGAAGAGTGGACACAATCATTATAATACCTTAATGTCACTTGTATTGTAATGTTTCCAGTACCTCTACCAGTGTTATTACTCAGTTAAATCTATCTGTAAATGCAATGAAGGGCATCCCAGCTTGGGCAGATGGAATTTTAAGAAGTTCATCTGCTCAACAAGATTTGAGGAGAGCTGTGACCGCTTAGGGTTGAGGATGTTGCCAGTGATAGAGAAAACTCTTTCATTTTGGACACAGTAGGTGGAAGTAAAAGCAGTTCCTGGGCAACTTTAGGGAGGGCATGCCAGACAGTAGTCTTTTGATCCCCGTATAGTATAGGATCAGAGGTAGGAGACAGTGGATTTTTAGAGAGGTAGGTTTTGACCAGCTTCAAAACATTACTGTTGCTTATAGTTATATGGGTGGTCCTGACCAAAGAACTGAAAGCCTTGGCCCAAAATGCTGCTGCTTTGCTTTGGCAGGTAAACTGCATCCATTAGGATGAGCAATATCTTCTTCATCAAAGAGATTACCATGGCATACAAACTGTAGCATAGTAACTGTCAAGTATTTACCAGAATATATAAATGTAACCATATTTACAAGTATACGTTTTGTAGCTCTAGAATAATATTAACCCAAATAATACATTTCACCAATTAAAGGGTTAAATAATATAGAGCAACATACTCAGAGAAGAATTTCTGCTACATATATGAGCTAGGTTACGATTAAAGCTCAATAATTGAAGCAGACAGAGAGAGTCAAATAATTTGCTGCAGGAATACTGAGAGACTGTGTTACGGTACCAACAGGATACCAAGGGTTAATACCAGATGGAAGATGCCCTGAATGTGAGATCAGCAACTCACAACCCAGCTAATTCCCCCCTCAAACATGAGACCAGGCTCCACATTGAAAGTTAAAACAGAATGCAATTTATTGAAGGCTATATGCCCAGTATTTATGCAGGTCTGCCCCTAGATGGGGGGTTGAAAGAATATTGTACATTAGATAGAGGGAAAATGCCCTTTGACATTCCACAATAGAATTACATTATTTAAGCAGATAAACAAGTTAAACACAAGACACACTTGAGCTTTTCTTATCACTTGGGCGTCTGCTCTCTGGATAGGATTAAACAATGTGAATGTTTATCACTTAAACTTAATTACAACACACAATAGCTGATGCCAGCAACCTGGTATTTAGAAAATAGCTTCTTAAAGCTGAACAAAGTTAACTCTTTCAGTACTGACAGAAGGGTCTGTCACAGACTGTTTGCAAACGTTGGTTTTATAAATGTAACAAGCTTTGGTTTCAATATGCACAAACACATAGAAAGTCCCAATCTGCTTTGAGAACTAAGTTGCACAGAGGTATATACAATTGTATCGATATAGCGTTTCCAGAATGTAAATAAAACAACAAATACTTGCGGTCAGGAGATGTCTGTGATTAAGCAGCTGTTACTGAGAGTGAATACGAAACTTTGCAGATCACTGCTATGCAGGAGAGAGGCTTGAATTTCTGTGTTACCGGAGTAAAGATTTGAAGGGGCTTCTTTGTGATGTCCGTAGAAGGAATGAGTCTGCAGGAAAGCAGTGTTAGTCAGTAAGCACCAGATAATCAGGAAGTTGCGGTAGTTGATCCATAATTAAAAATGGAAGTAACCAGAGAGGAGCAAAGAGACTTGCGATGTCGGGAACAATTAATAAACAGGTTTGCTTCATAAATAAAGCAGCTGACTGGAGTAGGACCTAGAACTGAAAGTTATCATAACCCAAACACAATAGGTATACTTGGAGAGATAAACTTTCTTCAATATTCAGGCACTGCAATAAAGGAGAGGCGGAAATAAATAGCTGTGAGATAGGTTGTGGGAGAAGAGTTCTCCAAGCTGTGCATGCCTTAAAGGTGTATTACATACCCCCCTCCTCAAGGGATCACCTCTGGAGATCAAGGTTTTGATGGGTATCTGCGATGGAAAGCATCTACCAGTAGAGGAGCATGGATGTCAGAGTGCAGTTGCCAGGAATTATCCTCAGGATCGTAACCCTTCCATTTGATGAAGTATTCAAGTTCACAGTGTTTAATCCTGGAGTCAAGAATCTTTTCTACCTCAAATATTCTTTCTGGCCATTGACCAAAATTGAAGGAGGTGGTGTCTATTGTTGGGAACGAGGAATAGGAATATAGGGTTTCAGTAGAGAGATATGAAATGATTGGTGTATTCTGTATGAATCAGGTTGGTCCAGGATTACTGCACTAGGGTTTATAATCTTTTTGATGGAAAATGGTCCAATAAATTGGTTGACTAATTTTTTACTGGGTAATGAAAGGATGATATCCATAAGGGGCAAAGAAAGGGGACATTTTTGATGATGAAGAAATTGAATTTTTGTATGAAAATTCTGCCATGGGTAAGTATGAAGCCCAATCATCTAGGAAGATGTGATACATAGAATCTTAAATATTGCGCTAGTGTTTGGTTTAATCTTTCTGTTAAACCATTTGTTTGCGGATGGTAAGAAGTGGAATATCTTGTATCTATCTTTAAAATTTTACAAAGGGATCTCCAAAAAGCAGAGGTGAATTGTGTACCCAATCTATTTTAGGTAAACCGTGCAATCTTACTATAGAGTGGAGGAAAACTTCTGCTGTTGTCTTAGCAGTTGGTAAACCTGTAAGTGGTGTGAAATGTGCTAACTTGGTTTAATGGTTGACTACTGCAAGGATCGTGTTATATCGTTGAGAGGTGGGTAGTTCAACTTTAAAATCCATTGAAATTAGACCATGGTACATAAGGATTTGGTATAGATGTTAAGTATCCAATGGGTTTTTTGTGAACAAGTTTATTTCTTGCACAAATATTACAGGAAGTTACATAGTTATGAATGAGTTGGTCCATTTGGGGCCACCAAAAATGTCTTTTGATAAGTTCTGTGTTTTTTTTGTACACCTAAATGTCCAGATAATGCATTGTCATGGTAATGGGTTAACAGAAAATCTCTAAGGCCTAGATTTAGAGTTCGGCGGTAGCCGTCAAAACCAGCGTTAGAGGCTCCTAACGCTGGTTTTGGCCGCCCGCTGGTATTTGGAGTCATTGATTAAAGGGTCTAACGCTCACTTTGCAGCCGCGACTTTTCCATACCGCAGATCCCCCTACGCCATTTGCGTATCCTATCTTTTCAATGGGATCTTTCTAACGCCGGTATTTAGAGTTGTTTCTGCAGTGAGCGTTAGAGCTCTAACGACAAGATTCCAGCCGCCTGAAAAAAGCAGGAGTTAAGAGCTTTCTGGCTAACGCCGGTTTATAAAGCTCTTAACTACTGTACCCTAAAGTACACTAACACCCATAAACTACCTATGTACCCCTAAACCGAGCTCCCCCCACATCGCCGCCACTCGATTAAAAATTTTAACCCCTAATCTTCCGACCGCCACCTACGTTATACTTATGTACCCCTAATCTGCTGCCCCTAACCCCGCCGACCCCTATATTACATTTATTAACCCCTAATCTGCCCCCCACAACATCGCCGCCAGCTACTTACAATAATTAACCCCTAATCTTCCGACCGCAAAGCGCCGCCACCTACGTTATCCCTATGTACCCCTAATCTGCTGCCCCTAACACCGCCGACCCCTATATTATATTTATTAACCCCTAATCTGCCCCCCTCAACGTCGCCGACACCTACCTACACTTATTAACCCCTAATCTGCCGAGCGGACCTGAGCGCTACTATAATAAGGTTATTAACCCCGAATCCGCCTCACTAACCCTATCATAAATAGTATTAACCCCTAATCTGCCCTCCCTAACATCGCCGACACCTACCTTCAATTATTAACCCCTAATCTGACGACCGGAGCTCACCGCTATTCTAATAAATGTATTAACCCCTAAAGCTAAGTCTAACCCTAACACTAACACCCCCCTAACTTAAATATAATTTTAATCTAACGAAATAAATTAACTCTTATTAAATAAATTAATCCTATTTAAAGCTAAATACTTACCTGTAAAATAAACCCTAATATAGCTACAATATAAATTATAATTATATTATAGCTATTTTAGGATTAATATTTATTTTACAGGTAACTTTGTATTTATTTTAACTAGGTACAATAGCTATTAAATAGTTAAGAACTATTTAATAGTTACCTAGTTAAAATAATAACAAATTTACCTGTAAAATAAATCCTAACCTAAGATATAATTAAACCTAACACTACCCTATCAATAAAATAATTAAATAAACTACCTACAATTACCTACAATTAACCTAACACTACACTATCAATAAATTAAATAAACACAATTGCTACAAATAAATACAATTAAATAAACTAGCTAAAGTACAAAAAATAAAAAAGAACTAAGTTACAGAAAATAAAAAAATATTTACAAACATAAGAAAAATATTACAACAATTTTAAACTAATTACACCTACTCTAAGCCCCCTAATAAAATAACAAAGCCCCCCAAAATAATAAATTCCCTACCCTATTCTAAATTAAAAAAGTTACAAGCTCTTTTACCTTACCAGCCCTGAACAGGGCCCTTTGCGGGGCATGCCCCAAGAAGTTCAGCTCTTTTGCCTGTAAAAAAAAACATACAATACCCCCCCCCCAACATTACAACCCACCACCCACATACCCCTAATCTAACCCAAACCCCCCTTAAATAAACCTAACACTAATCCCCTGAAGATCTTCCTACCTTGTCTTCACCATCCAGGTATCACCGATCCGTCCTGGTTCCAAGATCTTCATCCAACCCAAGCGGGGGTTGGCGATCCATAATCCGGTGCTGAAGAGGTCCAGAAGAGGCTCCAAAGTCTTCATCCTATCCGGGAAGAAGAGGCGATCCGGACCGGCAACCATCTTGATCCAAGCGGCATCTTCTATCTTCATCCGATGACGACCGGCTCCATCCTGAAGACCTCCACCGCGGACCCATCTTCTTCCGGCGACGTCCAACTGCAGAATGACGGTTCCTTTAAGGGACGTCATCCAAGATGGCGTCCCTCGAATTCCGATTGGCTGATAGGATTCTATCAGCCAATCGGAATTAAGGTAGGAATATTCTGATTGGCTGATGGAATCAGCCAATCAGAATCAAGTTCAATCCGATTGGCTGATCCAATCAGCCAATCAGATTGAGCTCGCATTCTATTGGCTGTTCCGATCAGCCAATAGAATGCGAGCTCAATCTGATTGGCTGATTGGATCAGCCAATCGGATTGAACTTGATTCTGATTGGCTGATTCCATCAGCCAATCAGAATATTCCTACCTTAATTCCGATTGGCTGATAGAATCCTATCAGCCAATCGGAATTCGAGGGACGCCATCTTGGATGACGTCCCTTAAAGGAACCGTCATTCTGCAGTTGGACGTCGCCGGAAGAAGATGGGTCCGCGGTGGAGGTCTTCAGGATGGAGCCGGTCGTCATCGGATGAAGATAGAAGATGCCGCTTGGATCAAGATGGTTGCCGGTCCGGATCGCCTCTTCTTCCCGGATAGGATGAAGACTTTGGAGCCTCTTCTGGACCTCTTCAGCACCGGATTATGGATCGCCAACCCCCGCTTGGGTTGGATGAAGATCTTGGAACCAGGACGGATCGGTGATACCTGGATGGTGAAGACAAGGTAGGAAGATCTTCAGGGGATTAGTGTTAGGTTTATTTAAGGGGGGTTTGGGTTAGATTAGGGGTATGTGGGTGGTGGGTTGTAATGTTGGGGGGGGGGGTATTGTATGTTTTTTTTTACAGGCAAAAGAGCTGAACTTCTTGGGGCATGCCCCGCAAAGGGCCCTGTTCAGGGCTGGTAAGGTAAAAGAGCTTGTAACTTTTTTAATTTAGAATAGGGTAGGGAATTTATTATTTTGGGGGGCTTTGTTATTTTATTAGGGGGCTTAGAGTAGGTGTAATTAGTTTAAAATTGTTGTAATATTTTTCTTATGTTTGTAAATATTTTTTTATTTTCTGTAACTTAGTTCTTTTTTATTTTTTGTACTTTAGCTAGTTTATTTAATTGTATTTATTTGTAGCAATTGTGTTTATTTAATTTATTGATAGTGTAGTGTTAGGTTAATTGTAGGTAATTGTAGGTAGTTTATTTAATTATTTTATTGATAGGGTAGTGTTAGGTTTAATTATATCTTAGGTTAGGATTTATTTTACAGGTAAATTTGTTATTATTTTAACTAGGTAACTATTAAATAGTTCTTAACTATTTAATAGCTATTGTACCTAGTTAAAATAAATACAAAGTTACCTGTAAAATAAATATTAATCCTAAAATAGCTATAATATAATTATAATTTATATTGTAGCTATATTAGGGTTTATTTTACAGGTAAGTATTTAGCTTTAAATAGGATTAATTTATTTAATAAGAGTTAATTTATTTCGTTAGATTAAAATTATATTTAAGTTAGGGGGGTGTTAGTGTTAGGGTTAGACTTAGCTTTAGGGGTTAATACATTTATTAGAATAGCGGTGAGCTCCGGTCGTCAGATTAGGGGTTAATAATTGAAGGTAGGTGTCGGCGATGTTAGGGAGGGCAGATTAGGGGTTAATACTATTTATGATAGGGTTAGTGAGGCGGATTCGGGGTTAATAACTTTATTATAGTAGCGCTCAGGTCCGCTCGGCAGATTAGGGGTTAATAAGTGTAGGTAGGTGTCGGCGACGTTGTGGGGGGCAGATTAGGGGTTAATAAATATAACATAGGGGTCGGCGATGTTAGGGCAGCAGATTAGGGGTACATAGGGATAACGTAGGTTGCGGCGGTTTACGGAGCGGAAGATTAGGGGTTAATAATAATATGCAGGGGTCAGCGATAGCGGGAGTGGCAGATTAGGGGTTAATAAGTGTAAGGTTAGGGGTGCTTAGACTCGGGGTACATGTTAGAGTGTTAGGTGCAGACGTAGGAAGTGTTTCCCCATAGGAAACAATGGGGCTGCGTTAGGAGCTGAACGCTGCTTTTTTGCAGGTGTTAGGTTTTTTTTCAGCTCAAACAGTCCCATTGTTTCCTATGGGGGAATCGTGCACGAGCACGTTTTTGATGCCGGCCGCGTCCGTAAGCAACTCTGGTATCGAGAGTTGCATTTGCGGTAAAAATGCCCTACGCTCCTTTTTTGGAGCCTAACGCAGCATTTGTTTTAACTCTCGATACCAGAGTTAAATTTATGGTGCGGCCAGAAAAAAGCCCGCGGAGCGTTAACAGCCCTTTTACCGCCGAACTCTAAATCTAGGCCTAAGTTTCTTAGGTACATACAAATTTTTTGAGTGATAATATAAGCCAGAGGATGGGTCTTTAATACAGTCTATGGTTGGTGTATCTGGACAAGGCCTCAAGTATCTCTTTTTCAAAATTAGTTATAGATCCCAAGAATTTTTCTGGTGGGATTATTATGCTTAAAGGGTCTTTGTCTGGGAAATGGTCATGCATTCTAGAAAAAGCATCTGCAGGTTTGTAAGTAATTCGAAAATCAAACCTGTCCAGGAATAAAGCCCATCTAGAGGACAAGGTTTTGCTCCTTTTTAAATATTCTAGATTTTTGTGATCAGGGTACACTAAAAAAGGAACCATGGATCCTTCTAATAAATGTCTCCAGTGTTCTAAAGAGTTCTTGATGGCGAGTAATTCTTTATCCCTAATGCTATAATTACATTCAGCTGGAAGAAGGGTCCTAGAAAAGAACTCTATAGGATGTAATTTGGAAGTGAGTTTGTTTCGTTTGGATAAATCAGCTCCGATGCCTGGGTTTGACATTTGGTAATGTTAGTACAGGAGCGGATATGAAGTCTTCTTTAAGGAGTGTAAAAGCTTCCTGAGCTTTAGGGGTTCAAGTGAATCTTTGTTTTTTCTTGGTTAATTGAGTGAGGGGTCTAACTTTAGAGGAAAAATTTCTAATGAACTTCCTATAAAAATTAGAAAATCCCAAAAATCTCTGAAGGGATTTCATCGAGGTAGATTTAGGCCAATTAGAAATTGCTGTAACTTTATCAGGATCCATTTGGATGTTATTGGGGGATATTATATATACAAGAAATGTAATCTTGTTTACATGGAATTGGCATTTTTCTAATTTTGTGAACAGTCTATGTTTGCGTAACCTTGTGAGTACCCATCTGACGTGTTTTTTATGTTCATGAAGATCTTTGGAGTAAATGAGTATATCATCAAGATATATTATATCACACATATATCAGTTAGATCTCTTAAAAATCTCATTAATAAAATGCTGAAAAGTAGCGGGGGCATTACATAGCCCAAATGGCATAACGCGGTATTGGTATAGGCCATATCTAGTCCTGAACGCAGTCTTCCACTCATCACCTTTCCTAATTCGTATGAGATTATAAGCGCCTTTCAAATCTAATTATAGTCTGACTTGAAGGTAACTGAACTCTGGGTCCAATCTATGTTAGGATTATGGGTGAATAACTATAGAACACCTAATATGAGTTTAAGTGTGGACATAGGAATGATGTCGAATGAGACATATTCAGTGTGAGCATTATCTATGGTGAATAGCATAGGTATGGTGTGATCAGTAATTTGCCATTTCTGTATGAAAGTACCATCAATCAGTTTGACGAATACAGCAGTATGCTTACACACTGATGGTATTTTATTTATTTCAACAAATTTAGCATCAATGAAAAACCCACAAGCCCCTGAGTCTATGATTGCCTCAGTCTGGGTATGATGTTGGTCCCACTGTAATGAAAAACATATAGTGAGTTGGATTGGTGGAGGAATTGAAGATAAATTATATATATATATATATATATATATATATATATATATAGAGAGAGAGAGAGAGAGAGAGAGATAGATAGATAGATAGATAGATAGATAGATAGATAGATAGATAGATAGATAGATGATAGATATAGAACAAAGAATGAAAATAGCGCATGCAGATAAAACAAGACTGCTTATATAAAACCTCCAAGTTTAATATGCCTTATTAAAAACAGAACAACCGCAGCATGGTATACAAAAATAGAAAAGAAAAATATCACATCACAATATGAACAGGAGCACTTGCAAACATGTTTCGTGCCTGCGCACTTGATCACTGCATAGGTAACTACCTGTGCACACCTTCTATTTAAAGGGAACATTCCTCTATATTTTAAGGTACAGTTTCTCATTCCTAAGATAACTTAATATATATATATATATATATATATATATATATAGTATTAAAATTTTATAATCAGATTTCTATAATTCAATTAAATTTTGAGATATTTCAAAAACATAATACAATTTTAAGACATACAATTAAAGCTATGAATGCCGTTATTTAAAATTCATATTTTTTTAACTCATATTATGTCAGGAGAAATTCAGATAGAAATGTATATACAAGGGGGGCGGAGCTGGCCGCAGCAAAGATGGCTGCGTAACACCTTAGCTCTGCAAACCAGCTCCACAAATCTGTCTGAAAAGACCCAACTAACTACAGATTAATACCAAATTTATAGTCGCAAAAGATGTCCTACATCTAGAGACCAGAGGGACCTGGGCAGATCCAACATCGCTGCTCAAATACCGCTGCAGCCACTAACTACGTCTAACACTGAGGCCTCAAACGCACGCTGCATCTACCCGGCGCTGAGAACGGCAGAAGAAAGTGAAAGTCAGCGCGCCATCAACAACGGGGCAGACCGGAGAGCGGTGAGATTGTTTGCCTGAACACAGACACGGACACGGTCTTTAACACTTACCCACCGGAACGATATATATCACGCTATAAATAGCGAGCCGTCACTCTATATATAGGTCAGTCGGTCCCGGTGATATTACAAGCAGGCCACGCAGACTAGGCATAACGGCTCTGGTATACGCAAATCAAATATACATGCATGCTTACATTGGCCCTACTCACAGATCCATCATAGGACTCTCCTAATTGAAATAAAAGGCTGCAACAGAAAGCAACTGTGATTACAGTGTTAGCACGCTGTGCTCAAGATCAGCCCCACTAAACACACTCAGCTAACCACTATACACAACCCTGTGAAAGTCTGATCCTCACTCCATATACAGCAATATAGTGGTACAAGCTCATTTCAGACAATAAGGTGTCACAATCTACCCAAATCAGAAAGGCCAGCTGTGGCCTGTAATACACCTTGTAGAAGAGACTTTATTCAGCAGAACCAAACATCCTGTATACAGCAACAGTCTAACATAAGGGCACTGTTTCTCTGCTCACAGTGGGGCTATTGAGGAGGCAATTGAGTAAAGACAGAGGTCACTGAGACAACATGTATGCCAAGCGCTCTTTAAAACCCCATAAACTGTTAAAATCATCTAGTCATAAAGACAACCTGGTAGAACAGTTTTTCTCCCCCACAAGCTCTAAGACCTCAGCAAACGAAGAGCACAGAAGATCGCTTTCACAAAAGCAATCAACACCACAAAAAAACATGGAGGAACCAGAAGAAAGCACTCCAGTCCCGAACAACATCCTCTCCACGTTGGCGTCCAAACAGGACATAGCCGACATCATACGCTCATGCATTCGCGAAGAAATTGCCGAAATCAAACAAAATCTGCACTCTGTGAATACCAGAGTGGAGGCACTGGAAGAGTTCTCTGACCACTTACAGGAAGAAATTAACGAAGTTCATGATACAACCACCAATCATACAAAAATTATAGCTGATCTTTATGACAAAATAGAGGACCTTGAGAACCGAAGCAGACGAAAAACCTTAGAATTCGTGGGGTTCCTGAGTCTGTGTTACCCAAAGACTTTCCAACATATCTCCCGGCACTTTTTGCTCATCTCAAGAATATTCCTCCCTCCACAGACATCCCCTGGGTTAGAGCACATAGAACCCTCAGGCCTAAACCCCCAGACACGGCACCCCCAAGAGACATTATCATGAAATTCAAGGACTTTGGGGTGAAAGAGGAGCTGCTAAACCTTTCTCGCAAACATCAACCAGTAAAATTCAGAGGTAATGTGCTCCAATTTTACCAGGACCTTTCGCAATGGACACTCCAAAGGAGACGGGACTTAGCCCCATTGACAGCACTTCTCCGTCAAAAGAAGATTCTTTATAGATGGGGATTCCCTTTCCATCTATATGTCCTGCATGGCAACAGGAAACTGAATTGCAGATCCCATGAAGATGTCAGCGATTTTTGCTCTGCATTGGAAATAGAGCCGCCAGAGGGCCTAGCGACTGATGATCATTCAGAACCCCCCAGGAAAAAAGCATTGAGAACGGCCCCTGGAGGGTGGCAAAAAGTTGCCCCCAGATCTAAGACCCAAACTCTGACTAAGACTCGGGGCACCCTACCCCAGCCTGTGACCTAAGGAGAACTATTCACATGCTGGACTACTTCATAAACTGAATTCAAACCCTACTGCATACTCTGTGAACATCATAAGTGCATGGTGCTCTGGTAAAGTATGGCATATGGTGCTCATTGACTTTTTCTGTGAACAATTGCGTTAATAATGTTTCTAATATGTTGTTTTATAGAGTTTCCTGTTATACAAAAAGTTAATTATACTATCCCCTAGAAACTGAACCCTTATTCATTTTTAAAAAAAGGGAATCTGAGGCACCATTGCTATAAGAGCTACATCTAACCCAATAATGATACTATGCCAAGCGCTCAGATGAAAGGGTCAGTTTATTTCAGACACTTTTTAGATCCTTTTACAATAAAATATATATTTGTTATAAGGAGCTGGTTCATAGCACCTCATGAACCAGAAAAGTCGCATGACATTACGTAATTTAAGATATTCTTTATCAAGATTTGATTTATGCTACCTGTTTATTTTTTTTCTTATTCTGTTTTGTATTTTGTACGTTACTGCTACACATTGGAGGCATGGGTGTGGGGATCTGCTTGGAGATCCATACATAACTAGAAACTATAATGACAGAGAATACTTTCATCCTCATAACCACTCTAATAGATATCTTTTCCCGGACTGGCTATGACCACTAAAAATAGAACAATCACATTAATTAGTCAAAACACCAGGGGTCTAAATTCAGCACAAAAACGCTCCTTAGCTATGAAAGACCTCCACAGGAAGGGTGGTGATGTCCTTTTTTTACAGGAGAACCACTTTTTAAAATCAAAAGAACCTAAATACTTTGGAAGACATTACACACAATGCTTCCATAGTTCATATGACCATAAGCGTAGTGGCGTAAGCATTTTGATAAGCAAGAACATTTCTTTCACTCCCATACAATCACACGCTGACACAGAGGGTAGGTTTCTCTGCGTCACGGGCCTGCTATTTGGCACCCCGGTGACATTGGTCAATCTATATGCTCCCAATACCAAACAGCTCTCATTTTTCAGAAAAGTTTTCGCACAGGTACTAGACTACACAATAGGAGCACTCTACATAGGTGGGGACTTTAATATCCCTCTTCAACCAAACTTAGATACCACTAACCCCAAGCCCGCAACACCTAAACATGTAACTAAACAATTATGGAGACTGATGTATGAACAAACTCTGTTTGACATTTGGAGATTCAAGAACCCCGAAAAGAGGGACTATTCCTTCTTCTCTTCCCCACACCGCACATATAGCAGAATCGATTACCAACTTACCAACCAAAGGGGACTTACTAACGTACTATCCTCTAAACTCTCACATACTGTATGGTCTGACCACTCCGCAGTACTCACTAGGCTCGACTGGCCCTCCGCACCACAAAGCACATATCAGTGGAAACTAGAGGATAATTTACTAAAGTGCCCCGACCTCAATAGCAAAATTGAAAAATTGCTTCCAGAATACTTTCAATTTAATTCACTACCTGAAACAGATCCCTTGATAGTCTGGGAGGCCCACAAGTGCTTCATGAGGGGAGAACTTATAAAGTACCAAGCACACATTAAACAGAAAACAAGATTATTATACAAATCATCCACCGATCTCTTATCCAAGTTAGAATATGAACATAAACGAAACCCCACATCCCCACAAATTCTCGCAGAACTCGTACAAGCTAGAAAGGTAGTACATTATCAATTAATAAAGGAGGCTAACACTTTGGCTTTAAAAACTAAACAAAAGTTCTACTTTGAAAGCAATAGAGCAGGAAAGCTCCTGGCACGCTCCCTCAAACTGAAAAAACTCAAAACCTTCATACATGAAGTAAAAACCCCCTTGAATGTGAAGGTACACACTACACCAGAAATCCTGTCCCAGTTCCTAACATACTACTCCCAACTTTACAACCTCCCAAAGGAAAATAGTCATCCCGTAGACACGCCACAATTGATCAACACGTACTTAGCAGACTCCCTATTGCCCCAACTGTCAGAAACACAGGCAGCAGAACTGGAAGTTCCCTTTTCTGCAACGGAAATACTTTCAGCCCTTAAACAACTCCCCACTGGCAAAAGCCCAGGACTAGACGGCTTCACCGTCTCATATTATAAAAAGTATGCACATATCTTATTACCACATTTGTGCAACATTTACAATACGGTCGACCAGACACACCCATTCCTACCCTCAATGCTGGAAGCACATGTCACAGTAATCCCCAAACCCGGGAAATCACCAGATACCCCCTCAAACTTCCGTCCCATTTCATTATTGAACGTGGACGTGAAGCTATTTGCGAAACTAATAGCCATCAGAATGAATAGATTCCTACCCCAACTAATTCACTTAAACCAGGTGGGCTTCATACCCCAAAGGGAAGCGAGAGACAACACCATTAAGGTTCTCAATTTATTAGAGTACACACAAGCACTTAATATCCCAACAGTTTTTCTAGCTGTCGACACCGAAAAAGCTGGATTGGACGTTCCTGAAACTTGTTCTTAATAGGTATGGTATAGGGGAAAAACTCATAGAGAAAATTTTGGCCCTATATCAAATGCCAACAGCCCGTATTAAGTTAAATGACTCTCTGCCTGAACCCTTCCGGATTTCAAACGGAACAAGACAGGGCTGCCCCCTATCCCCCTTATTATTTATCCTTGCCATGGAGGTTTTAGCCTCAAGAGTTAGGGAAAATACAGATATACAAGGGATTCAGATAAACAACACAGAATACAAGTTAACACTATATGCTGATGATATCCTCTTCTCGCTCACCTCCCCCCTACAGTATCTCTCGTCACTACTCCCTGAGATTGAGACATATAGTACATATTTCAACTTTAAAATAAACATGTCAAAATCCGAGTTTCTTGGCATAAGGATCACAGACCAAGTAAACACCCAGATCACATCACAATTTCAATTTACATCTAAAAACATCTCGATCAAATACTTGGGGATATACATAATGAAATCCAGAGATTGTTTATACCAACTAAACCACCTCCACCTTCTAGAGTCTATTAGATCGGAGTTAAACTCTTGGCAGGGTAAAAGTCTATCATGGTTGGGAAGGATACAAGCTTTTAAAATGAGTACGCTACCCAAGCTCCTGTACCTGTTTCAGACTATCCCCATCCAACCCCCACCACAGTACATCAACACCGTACAAAAAATTGTTAACACCTTCATTTGGGCACACAAACGTCCTAGAATAGCAAAACCGGTTCTTTATAGAAGCAGAGATAACGGAGGCCTCGGGGTACCCAATCTCTTACTCTACCAGCAAGCAGCCCAACTCATCAGGGTGATTGACTGGTGCAAGAACATACCGAACAAGGAATGAGTCAAATTGGAACACGACCTAGCGGGCTCACAAAGCTTAGGAGCTATGTGCTGGACACATAGACAACATAGAGATAGTCTTACATTCACTTCCCCACTGGTATTAGATACACTAACTACATGGGACAGTCTTACCAGATCTCAGAGGAATATATCCACAATCCCCTCACCCTTGACTCCCTTATGTCACAACCACAACTACCCTCCACTTAGACACCTATGGGCGAAGGGCTCATACTCTATCACAGCAGGCCTACCTATATGCACAGTGCTAGATCAGGGGAATATCTTAACAAAAGCATCATTGGAAGAAAAAAATATAACACACTTTAATAGATGGTTCGAATATCTCCAACTATCACATTTCCTCGCACACCACAAAGGTAAGCCCAACCTTACTCGGAACCTTAACCCCTTCGAGCAACTGTGCCACTCACCGCAAGTAACGAGAGGATCACTATCCATGACATATAAAATTCTAACAACCTTACATTCGACAAACCTACCATCATACACTAGGGTTTGGGAGACGGAGATGAATACCACGATATCCCCAAATACATGGAACACCATCTTCCAACAGATGGGCAAGGCACCCTCATCAATGGGAATAACTGAGACAAACATGAAGCTGTTAGGGAGATGGTACTTATACCCAAGCAGATTAGCAAAAATCTTTCAACACTCTGACCCCCTCTGTTGGAGAAATTGCAAACAGACAGGAACACTATTCCACATTTGGTGGGAGTGTCCTATACTCCTGCCATACTGGAAAGAGATACATGGGGAAATTCAGAAAGTTCTTTCACAGACAATCCCTTTCGACCCTTTAACATTATTATTTAACAACCCTCCAAAGATTAAGTGCAAATATAAAGCCACCCTATTTTACATCATGCTCAGTAGTGCAAAACAACTAATCCCAAGACTCTGGAAACAGTGTAGGATCCCGTCCAAACAGGACTGGTCCCAAAACGTCACACTTCTCCTGTCTCTACAGAGGTATCATTACCTCAAAACCGAAAGAATGGACTTCTATTGCGCAATGTCCCTATACTGGGAAACATACATCCACACTGATACAGCAATAACCCCTGGTTAAACAATCCCAAATGGACACTAACATATAAATCAATCCACCGAAACTTCAAGAATCTATTGGCCACTACCTTTCCCCAAGTCACATTTAAGCATACCCAGCCCTACCTATCTCTGCTTTTACTTATTACCATTAGCACCTCTGGGGTTTTATTTCACCACACTCACCACTCCAAAGAACTTATACACAATCTATACAGCCACAAAAAAGGAGTAGTTTCTTGACATTTGTTCTCCTATAGCTCAGAACAATCTCAAACCCCTAAGAAATGCATCCAGATATAACTGAATTAACATAAACCATCTAGCAAACACAGAACACAACAAGCTAGGAGTGCCCCCATGCCCAGCCACGTTAAAAGACAATCTGTATAGAATTTTGTACTTGAAATAACATTTTCAGACTCAAGCAATGTGTAGCAATGTTTATAGGTTTTTGTGTTATTAAAATTAGAAGTTTTGTTATGAATAAATAAGAAGAAAATACCGCAAGCTTAAAAAAAAAAACTCTAAAGAGACATTGAGAACTTGATTATGTTGGACACATGATGAGTCACACTTGAATGCCGCCTGTAATACTTACCATTTATTTGTCCCTGTATGTTCTATGCTGAATGTCTCTTTACTCATTTGTATAACAACTTTTTTTTATTCTTCAATAAAGCTTGTTTGAAAAAAAAAAAAAAAAAAGAAATGTATATACAATCTAATAGGAGAACATTACCAGATGGACTAACAAATATATATTAGACATTTGCTGGATAATTTAGAGACTACAATAAAAAAACAATTCTTGACACAAATTATTGAATATAGTATAATCAACATTGATATTTATGTGAAGGTATCAAGATCTCTTCTCATATTGAGACCGTATGGATTACTTGACTTGAGAATAAACATCCAGTATACTTCACGTTTGTTCAATTTATTTTCCCTGTTCCCTCCTCTTTTCCAGAGTGGGACATGATCAATGCCCTGTATACTCAATTTTGAAACATCTGAGTTATGGTATTCCCTAAAATGACTGGCTACTGGGGTTTCAGAATCTATGTCTTCTATAGATCTTAGATGTTGTAGGAATCTATCCTTTAGTGAACGTTTAGTTTTACCTGTATATTGTTTCCCAAAAATTTGACATGTCAATAAGTACACTACATGTGTGGTAGAACAATTAGTAAAAAATTGTATACTATGTTCATGACCTGTAGTATTTGATTTAAATTTAGACCCCTCCAAAATTAATAATGGGATCTGTATCTAATATCGGTAATGAATCCTTAATAATATTACAAACTTCTCTAAATTTAAATCAAATACTACAGGTCATGAACATAATATACAATTTTTTATCAATTGCTCTACCACACATGTAGTGTACTTATTGACATATCAAATTTGTGGGAAACAATATACAGGTAAAACTAAACGTTCACTAAAGGATAGATTCCTACAATAGATTCCTACAACATCTAAGATCAATAGAAGACATAGACTCTGATATCCCAGTAGCCAGGCATTTTAGGGAATACCATAACTAAGATGTTTCAAAACTGAGTATACAGTGCATTGATCATGTCCCACTCTGGAATAGAGAAGGGGACAGGGAAAATAAATTGAACAAGCGTGAAGTATACTGGATGTTTATTCTCAAGACAAGTAGTCCATACGATCTCAATATGAGAAGAGATCTTGATACCTTCACATAAATATCAATGTTGATTATACTATATTCAATAATTTGTGTCAAGAATTGTTTTTTTATTATAGTCTCTAAATTATCCAGCAAATGTCTTATATATTTTTGTTAGGCCATCTGGTAATGTTCTCCTATTAGATTGTATATACATTTCTATCTGAATTTCTCCTGACATAATATGAGTTAAAAAAATATGAATTTTAAATAACGGCATTCATAGCTTTAATTGTATGTCTTAAAATTGTATTATGTTTTTGAAATATCTCAAAATTTAATTGAATTATAGAAATCTGATTATACAATTTTAATACAATCTATATATATATATATATATATATATATATATATATATATATATATATATATATATATATATATATTAAGTTCTCTTAGGAATGAGAAACTGTACCTTTAAATATAGAGGAATGTTCCCTTTAAATAGAAGGTGTGCACAGGTAGTTACCTATGCAGTGATCAAGTGCGCAGGCACAAAACATGTTTGCAAGTGCTCCTGTTCATATTGTGATGTGATATATTTTTTTTCTATTTTTGTATACCGTGCTACGGTTGTTCTGTTTTTAATAAGGCATATTAAACTTGGAGATTTTATATAAGCAGTCTGGTTTTATCTGCATGTGCTATTTTCATTCTTTGTTCTACATACAGTGGGGCAAAAAAGAATTTAGTCAGCTACCAATTGTGCACGTTCTCCCACTTAAGAAAATGAGAGAGGCCTGTAATTTTCATCATAGGTATACCTCAACTATGAGAGACAAAATGTGGAAACAAATCCAGACAATCATATTGTCTGATTTGGAAATAATGTATTTGCATATTATGGTGGAACATAAGTATTTGGTCACCTACAAACAAGCAAGATATCTGGCTCTCACAGACCTATATCTTCTTCTTTAAGAGGCTCCTCCACTCATTACCTGTATTAATGGGACCTGTTTGAACTTGTTATCAGTATAAAAGACACCTGTCCACAACCTCAAACAGTCACACTCCAAACTCCACTATGGTGAAGACCAAAGAGCTGTCGAAGGACACCAGAAACAAAATTGTAGACCTGCACAAGGCTGGGAAGACTGAATCTGCAATAGGCAAGTAGCTTGGTGTGAAGAAATCAACTGTGGAAGCAATAATTAGAAAATGGAAGACATACAAGACCACTGATAATCTCCCTCGATCTGGGGCTCCACGCAAGATCTCACCCCGTGGGGTCAAAATGATCACAAGAATGGTGAGCAAACATCCCAGAACAAAACGGGGGGACCTAGTGAATGACCTGCAGAGAGCTGGGACCAATGTAACAAAGGTTACCATCAGTAACATACTACGCTGCCAGGGACTCAGATCCTGCAGTGCCAGACGTGACCCCATGCTTAAGCCAGTACATGTCCGTGCCTGTCTGAAGTATGCTAGAGAGCATTTGGATGATCCAGAAGCGGATTGGGAGAATGTCATATGGTCAGATGAAACCAAAGTAGAACTGTTTGATAGAAACACAACTCGTCGTGTTTGGAGGAGAGAGAATGCTGAGTTGCAACCAAAGAACACCATACCTACTGGGAAGCATGGGGGTGGCAACATCATGCTTTGGGGCTGTTTCTCTGCAAAGGGAACAGGACGACTGATCCGTGTACATGAAAGAATGAATGGGGCCATGTATCGTGAGATTTTGAGTGCAAACCTCCTTCCATCAGCAAGGGCATTGAAGATGAAACATGGCTGGGTCTTTCAGCATGACAATTATCCCAAACACACCGCCCGGGCAACAAAGGCATGGCTTCGTAAGAAGCATTTCAAGGTCCTGGAGTGGCCTAGCCAGTCTCCAGATCTCAACCCCATAGAAAACCTTTGGAGGGAGTTGAAAGTCTGTGTTGCCCAGCGACAACCCCAAAACATCACTGCTCTAGAGGAGATCTGCATGCAGGAATGAGCCAACATACCAGCAATAGTGTGTGACAACCTTGTGAAGACTTACAGAAAACGTTTGACCTCTGTCATTGCCAACAAAGGATATATAACAAAGTATTGAGATGAACTTTTGATATTGATCAAATACTTATTTTCCACCATAATTTGCAAATAAATTCTTTCGAAATCAGACAATGTGATTGTCTGGATTTGTTTCCACATTTTGTCTCTCATAGTTGAGTTATACCTATGATGAAAATTACAGGCCTCTCTCATCTTCTTAAGTGGGAGAACTTGCACAATTGGTGGCTGACTAAATACTTTTTTTCCCCACTGTATACTGACTTTGTGTTTGGCAGACACCTGAATAGCTGCAGCAGTACCTCACACTTTACTTTTTCTCACTCTCCATTGTGCCGGGTAGTGGAGTTAAAGGGTCATAATGGACAACGCCGAGGAATAGAGGTGAGAGGATCATTATGGCGCTACACTCAGTTCATGTTTTTATTTATATATATATATATATATATATATATATATATCCTTACCCTTCTTTTGTTTAGCTGATAAAGAACAGGAAGAAACAGAGTGGTCTTTGTTTGCACAATATAAACAAAGATTGGGCAATCTTCTTCTAGCCTTTTCTTCCTGAGTAAGGGGTCCTCTTATTGTTCCAATCTCTATTGGAGTGGGGTAGGTTGAAGTCTTTTTCAGACTAGTAGGAGGTAAGTAGGGTCTCTTAGGGGTGGAATCATATACTTGTTTTTCTTTCTCTAAGCCTTCTGTATAATGTAGTGCTTAATTTGATTAAAGCAGAAAGTGTATCTGGCATTTCAGGCCTTGAAAGTTCATCCTTCAAGGATTCACTGAGGCCTAAACAAAACTGTTTTTTTAAACTTATCTGATTCCAGAGTGAATCTGATGCCCACATCTGGAATTCTGTAATATACTCTTCGACAGTTCTTTTACCCTGTTTTAGAGAACAAAGTTTTGTTTCAGCATTAATTTGTTTATTTGAGTCCTCATACAAACTGGACATTGCTAAAAAAAATCATTAAGAGATTCCAGTATATGATTGTTGGACTCAAAAAATCTGTTTGCCCATGTTCTGGGTTCACAAGAAAGGAATGATATAGTTGTGCAGACCTTTATTCTTTTACTATGATAAGTACGAGGTTTCATGGTGAATAGCATATTGCAGGCATTTCTGAAATCCCTGAATTCAGCTCTTTTTCCAGAGAATGAGGTAGGTAAATTAATATGAGGTTCAGGTGTCAGTCTGTTTGGTAACCATGCTTTCTTTTATTAAAGATTTTAAAACAGAGTTCTCAGCCTGTACTTCTGTTAAACCTCTAGCGAGATAATCAATCTTTTGGTTCAAACTGGCAAATTGACTGTTTATTTCAATGGGATCCATGTTTTCCCAATTTAAATGGCCTGAATATTATGTCAAGGATTTACCAGAATATATAAATGTAACCATATTTACAAGTATAAGTTTTGTAGCTCTAGAATAATATTAACCCAAATAATACATTTCACCAATTAAAGGGTTAAATAATATAGAGCAAACTACTCAGAGAAGTGTTTCTGCTACATATATGAGCTAGAGTATGATTAAAGCTCAATAATTGAAGCAGACAGAGAGTCAATTAGTTTGCTGCAGGAATACTGAGAGACTGTTTGCAAACGTTGGTTATATAAATGTAACAAGCTTTGGTTTCAATATGCACAAATACATAGAAAGTCCCAATCCACTTTGAGAACTAAGTTGCACAGAGGTATATACAATTGTATTGATATAGCATTTCCAGAATGTAAATAAAACAACAAATACTTGCGGTCAGGAGATGTCTGTGATTAAGCAGCTGTTACTGAGAGCGAATACGATCAGATCACTGCTATGCAGGAGAGAGGCTTGAATTTCTGTGTTACCGGAGTAAAGATTTGAAGGGGCTTCTTTGTGATGTCCGTAGAAGAAATGAGTCTGCAGGAAAACAGTGTTAGTCAGTTGCACCGGATAATCAGGAAGTTGCGGTAGTTGATACATAAGTAAAAACGGAAGTAACCAGAGCAGAGCAAAGAGACTTGCGATGTTGGGAGCAATTAATAAACAGGTTTGCTTCATAAATAAAGCAGCTGACTGGAGTAGGACCTAGAACTGAAAGTTAACATAACCCAAACACAATAGGTATACTTGGAGAGATAAACTTTCTTCAATATTCAGGCACTGCAACAAAGGAGAGGCGGAAATAAATAGCTGTGAGATAGGTAGTGGGAGGAGAGTTCTCCAAGCTGTGCATGCCTTAAAGGTGTATTACAGTAACATACATAGTAGATAAGGATGAAAGAAGACAAAAGTTCATCAAGTTCAACCTATACAGAGACTACCTGATTTACACTAAATAAGCTGATAATTGAAATTACATTAGAAAGACAAAATAGATGGCAGCACTCCTGCAATTTTAAAAGATGTTCTGTTTATTTACATCAACTCCAAGTAAAACAAAAAATCAACAACGTTTCGGGTGTTACCCCTTAATCATGTAGATTTTTTGTTTTACTTGGAGTTGATGTGAATAAACAGAACATCTTTTAAAATTACTGGAGTACTGCCATATATTTTGCCTTTCTGGATTATCTTTTGGGACTTTTGTGTGAGGTCCTGGATCGTGCTGACACGATGCACAGGTGCTGGATACATTGTACTCTAAGAATTGAACTTACATTAAACAATCAGAAAGCCAACCAATTTAACACAAACATTCATATTTCTGAATTCTGTTTTTAGCCAGAAATGTATCTAAGTCATTTTTAATTTTATCTAAGGTATTGGCAGTCACTAACCACTTGCATCTATGCCTCTTTTAATACCTGATAGTATATTATTTGCTGTTTAATCCTTCCTCCAAGTCATTTATACTGTCACTGAGCATAGCTTTATGGCCATTAATGAAGCTGTCAAGTTTATTGATCAAGTAAGTAAAGAGTAGTACTATCTGACCCAGGCCGGCATTAGCTCGACTTTACTTGGAGGTTTTCAGTGATGTCTTTCAATGTCTTGAGGACTGTCACTGCCTGCCCGATTGTTGTGTACTTGTCTCTACCCACAGGGCATGTTACTAAAATGTTCTGCTCTGAGACATGGGCCCCTATTTATCAAATGTCTTGCGGACCTGATCCGACAGTGCAGATCAGGTCCGCAAGACATTGCTGAATGCGGGGAGCAATATGCTCTCCGTATTCAGCATTGCACCAGCAGCTCACAAGAGCTGCTGGTGCAACGCCGCCCCCTGCTGACTTGCGGCCAATGGGCCACCAGCAGGAAGGTGTCAATCAATCCGATCGTATTCGATCAGGTTGAATTGCGGTGATTCCTGTCCGCCTGCTCAGAGCAGGTGGACAGGGTTAGGAGCAGCGGTCTTAGACCACTGTTTCATAACTGCTGTTTCTGGTGAGTCTGAAGACTCGCCAGAAACACGGGCCATAAAGCTACATTTGGAGCTTGATAGATAGGCCCCATGGAGTGTAATGCACTCTGCTGTTTCAGAATCCCCTCTAGCATCTACAAAGTGGAATTCCATTGTGCCTGCACATCTTGGCGAAAGCGGTGTTGGGGCAGACCTGCCCTATTTAGTTCCTCCGTCAGCATCTGGCTAACCTTCACACTGCAGTGGAAGTGCCCAGAAAGCTTACAAAACCAGCCAATGATGTTGTTAGCTAGCCTGCAATGAGCCTTGGTTTGGGACAGAGGATCTTACTACATGATGGCAGATGTGTGCTGCACAGTACACACCAACGAATTCCCCATCTCATTGAAAAGGAAGAACCTCATACAGCGATATGCTGTAAGTTGAGTCAATGGGGGATATGTATCAAGCTGTGAACTATGTTGCATTCACCGGCATCAATACACTCGCCTAACATCGCGGCTGCAAATCTCAATACGCTCTCCTTAGTTATGAAACAAGCCGGCAAAAAAGATGCGCACCAAGTAAGGGGCGATGTGCATCGGACTGTTGTTAAATAACAGTCATCGATCTCGCGTCTATTCCGCTTTTTCCCAACTTTATTTATACCCTGTCACTAAATGCTGCCACTCTACTAAAATGTTTAACCCCTATCCCACCACTCCCGACATCAGTGCAACCTAAATAAAGTTATTAACCCCTATCCTGCCGCTCCTCGACATCGGCGCAACCTAAATACAGTTATTAACCCCTATCCCGCCGCTCCCTGACACCACCGACAGTAAATAAACATTTTAACCCCTAAACCTCTGGGCTCCCACATCACTACCACTAACTAAACCTATTGACCCCAAAACCGTCAGCCCCCCACATCACCAAAAACTTTCTAAATAACAGGGGGGAAAAAACACGGTTACAAAAAAACCCCACTAAATTTTGAAAAATAAAAAAACAAATTATCAAAAATAAAAAAGAAATACAAAATAAATTATAAAAAGCCCCCCCAAAATAAAAAAAACCCTAGCCTACAATAAACTACCAATGGCCCTTAAAAGGGCCTTTTGTGGGGTATTGCCCCAAAGATATCAGCTCTTTTACCTGTAAAAAAATTACAAACACCCCCCAACAGTAAAACCCACCACCCAACCAACCCCCCCCCCCCAAATAAAAAAACCTATCTAAAATAACCTAAGCTCCACATTGCCCTGAATAGGATATTTGTATGGGCATTGCCCTTAAAAGGGCATTTAACTCTTTTACATGTCCAGACCCTAATCTAAAAATAAAACCCACCCAAAAAAAAACTTAAAAAAACTAACACTAACCCCCGACGATCCACTTACAGTTCTTGAAGTCCCGCTTAAAGGATCCATTAAGCCGGAGAAGTCCTCATCCAGGCAGCAAGAAGTCTTCATCCGGGTGGCCTCTTCCATCTTCATCCATCAGGAGAAGTCCTCATCCAGGTGGCAAGAAGTCTTCATCCAGACGGCATCTTCTATCTTCATCCATCCTGCGTGGAGCGGGTCCATCCTGAAGACAAGATGGCGTCCCTTGCATTCCTATTGGCTGAAAAATTTCAATCAGCCAATAGGATTAGAGCTGCTAAAATCCTATTGGCTGTTCAAATCAGCCAATAGGATTTGAGCAGCTCTCATTCTATTGGCTGATAGAGGGAAGGAGGGGGGAGAGTGGGGCAGGGTTCCCTATACTACAGAAAATTATTTTGAAGGGAAAGGGAGGGATGGGGTCCTACACTAAAGAAAAAGAGCAACTGGAGGGGGATCCAACATTACAGAAAACAATTTTCAATAAATATAAAATAAAAAAAAAAAAAAAAAAAGTAAGTATAAATTGTTACTGACAGCTAGAGAGCTGTTTGGGGGATCATATAGGTGGGTCAGTGGGTGAGGAGGCATCCCTACACCACAGAAATTTTTTAAAAAATAGTAAATAAATAAAATCCTTAAACTGCATACTGGCAGACTGTCTGATAGTACCTGAGATGGCGGTGACCAGTTTAATAGCGCTGTTTGGGAGGGATCAGGACGTGGGAGGTATCAGGTGGAAGGGTAATCTCTAAACTAAATCACATATAACCTTACAAGCTACCTGATTAATCTCTTCACTGCCAGGAATTTCTGAAGTGTGGTACTCAGCTGCAATTAGTCTTCTAAAACAAATAACAAAGTCATGCATGTCTGCTGTTTCTGAACAAAACGAACCCCAGAGAAGCTTTTACAACCATTTATCTTATGACTGCAATAGTGATATGTAAATAATTTAAGAAAGATACACAAAGCTTGCGAAAACGTTAACGATTTTTTATATGCTGTGAACGTACAACCAAATAAAAATGTATTGATTATTATTATTATTACTATTATTATTGGTTATTTGTAGAGCGCCAACAGATTCCGCAGCGCTATTAACAAAAGCGGGTTACAAAAAACAGTTATAGGGATCAAATAGGTAGAGGGCCCTGCCAAGAGTTGCACTGTTGTAGTCAGCTCTTGAGAAGGTGATCAACAAACAGCTGGACTCTTAAGCTTACATGCTAAGGGGGTTCAGGGGATAGCAATGGAGGAGAGGAACTGGTATAAAGAAAGGTTAGCATAGGTTGTATGCATCCCTGAACAGTAGAGTCTTTAGGGAGCACTTGAAGCTTTTCAAACTAGAAGAGAATCTTGTGGAGCGAGGCAGAGAGTTCCACAAGATGGGAGCCAGTCTGGAGAAGTCCTGTAAACAGGAGTGTGATGAGGTGACAAGAGAGGAGGAAAGTAGGAGTTCGTGAGCAGAGCGAAGGGGACGGGAGGGAGAGTATCTGGAGACAAGGTCTGAGATATAGGGGGGAGCAGTGCAGTTGAGGGCTTTGCATGTCAGAATGAGAATTTTGAGGCAAGAGGAAGCCAGTGAAGAGATTGGCAGAGAGGTGCAGCAGATGAAGAGTGACTTGTAAGGAAGATGAGCAGAGGCATTCATTAAGGATTGCAAAGGAGCTAGGCAGTAGGTGGGGAGACCAGAGAGGACAGAGTTGCAGTAATCGAGGCGGGATAGGATGAGAGAGTGGATTAAAATCTTAGTTGTGTCTTGTGTAAGGAAGTGTCTAATTTTAGAGATGTTTTTAAGGTGGAAGCGGCAGGCTTTAGCCAAAGACTGAATCTGAGGAGTGAAAGAAAGATCTGAGTCAAATGTGACCCAGAGACATCGGGCATGCGGGGTAGGGGTAGTGATGGAGTTGTCGACAGTTATAGAGAGAATGGGGGTGGAGAGTTTTGAAGAAGGGGGGGGGAATAAGGAGCTCAGTTTTGGAGAGATTTAGCTTGAGGTAGTGAGAGGACATCCGGTTGGAGATGTGAGCAAGACAGTTAGTGACATGTGTTAGCAATGAAGGAGAAAGGTCTGGTGCAGAGAAGTAGATTTGGGTGTCATCGGCATACAAATGATATTGTAAACCGTTGGACTTTATTAGGGAACCTAGTGATGACGTGTAGATTGAGAAGAGAAGGGGACCGAGGACGGAGCCTTGCGGTACTCCGACAGAAAGTGGTGACGGGGCAGAGGAGGCCCCAGAGAAGGCTACACTAAAGGTACGGTTTGACAGGTAGGAAGAGAGCCACGAGGGGGCTGTGTCACATATGCCGAAGGATTAGAGGGTTTGGAGCAAGAGAGGGTGGTCAACAGTGTCAAAGGCTGAGGACAGATCAAGGAGAATAAGCAGAGAGAAGTGGCCTTTTGATTTTGCTGTAAGTAGGTCGTTGGTAACCTTAACAATTGCTGTTTCTGTGGAGTGATGGGGACGAAATCCAGATTGCAATGGGTCAAGGAGGGAGTTTATTGTAAGTAAATGGGATAGGCGTGCATAAGCTAGTTTTTTCGAGAAGCTTTGATGCAAGAGGGAAGAGGGAAATAGGGTGGTAGTTGGATGGGGAGGTAGGATCAAGGGAAGGTTTTTTGAGGATAGGTGTGACCAGTGCATGTTTCAGCGATGTGGGAAATATACCGGTGCTGAAGGAGAGGTTGAAAGTGTGTGTGAGTATAGGGGTAAGGGTGGCAGAGAGGGAGGGGAGTAGCTGTGAGGGGATAGGGTCAAGGGGACAGGTAGTGAGGTGAGAGCGCAGTATAAGTGCCAAAACTTCTTCCTCAGTAACAGGGGAGAATGAGCTAAGTTTAAGGTTATGTGGGTTGTGGTTGATTGAGAGCATTTGAGGGGGTGAGAGAATAGAATTATGTTGAGAGCTGATTTCATTTCTGATGGAGTTGATTTTGTTATTGAAGTGGTTGGCAAAGTCTTGAGCTGACAGAGAAGTTGTATTAGGAGGTGGGGGAGGGCGGAGAAGAGTATTGAAAGTGGAGAACAAACTTTTTGGGTTTGAAGAAAGATTAGAGAAAAGAGTAGAGAAGTAGTGTTGCTTATGGGAATTAAGGGCAGAGTAGTAGGAGTTCAAGATAAATTTGTAATGTTGAAAATTGATATAAAAAATAAATCAATAAATAAGTCGTGCTGTGTGTGCAATGCCAAACTTACAGCAATAATATTGCACACACTCAGGGCTCGCTTCCATTGAGTGGTAATTCCGTTTGCGTGCACTCTCAAACCGATAAATATGCTGTCGGAAGCAATATCATTTATCGACTGCTTCAAATGGCCCGTTATACCTCAATTTTTCCAATTCCCACGCTAACAGTTACTACACTGTTAGAGGCTGCCGATACACTAACAAAAATAACACCCAGCTCATTTAGGTGTAAAACAGGAAAAAGGTGCTCTTTGAGACCTTTTTCCCATTGAAATCTAACCCGACACGTCAAAACCCCTCTATCCGCCATCCCCCCCACATCACAACTTATAATAAATCTATTTTTTTTTTTTTAAATATTATATATTTTATCCATCACATTCTCATAGGACCAGCAGAAGAGAAACTCCTTGCTGTGCAAGCAAGACATTCATAATACTGAATTATCAATTCCAAGCAGTAGAATGGAAAGTTGAACAAAATGAAAATTGCACATTTTTCTTCATGAATTACAACAGACAAACCATACAGAATCTTCAAGCTCTTTAACTGAACATTTAACTTATGACAGATTAATATTTTTTAATAATTAATATCACAAAAAACAAACACGTATGATGCATAAATATTTCCTTATTAAACATTTTACAAAAATACTGGTACTTTTGCTCTGTTTCCCCATAAGGTTGCATTACATTTGGCAAGAACTAAAACTCTCCGATAAAGATGTAGGGACAAAGTGGACATTGATTAACCAGAACAGTACGTTTTGGAGTTTGTGGGGTAAGCAAGACATTTAGTCAAACTTTCACAGAAGCAGATTTTACACACGCACACTACTTAGTCTATTCATGCCAGAAAAACCAACATGCAAAAGAAAATCCTTCCGGTTACAGAAATTAACTGGACATTGTCTTGTTCAAGTCTCGTTTTGCCCCAGTGTTCAGTCACAACGACCTGACAAGGCAATCAGGAAATAAACCTATTTCTACTGGTGGAAGACTGTCCTGTCCAGGCTTTTGTATTTTGAGACTGTTCATGGGAATGGAGGCAAGGCTCCATGTTGGATTACATCTTGGAAAGTTTCAGAAGTTCTAATCCAACCCGTTCGTACCTGGTACATCGAAAAAGCTTTAGCAGAATTGGCGAGACTTCCATCCTTGCTGGGTAGCTTCTGAAGGAGGATACCAGCGCATCTGAGTGTGAAGTGCTGCAGCAGCAGCCGCTGCAGCTGGATATGTGAATGCAGCATGTGGGATGGCTGGTGTCAGTTCTGTGGTGTATAGTGGGTAGGGAGCCCAGCCTTCTCGTGACACTGGGATAAGTGCAGCACCTGTCAGGTCATATGGATCTCGTGCAATGAAGTGTGCTCCAAGTGCAGGGTGAAGGTTAGTGGGGTTGGGTGTAGCCATTAGTTTGTTCTTTGCTATTTTTGTGTTGGCCTTTGCAAACTCTAGCCGTAAAGTCTGTCGATTTTCTGGGTCAAAACGGATGCCATTTAGTGCATTCTTTGCAGCTTCAGCACCAGCTCTATTGTCAAAGCTGACAAAACCAACAGGCTGTTTTGATGTTAGCTTGATCAGTGATCCTTCATACCCCTTAAATGGTCGAAAAAGCAAGTAAAGTTCTCTTGGTTTGATGTCAATTGGGAGGCCACTGACAAATAGTGTTCGTACCTCTTCTTCTTCTATAGTATTATTATTATGTTCCATTTCTGGCTTCATGGTACTCATTGTGTATAAACCAACAGCTGATTCCTCTACAGAGTCCACGGTGGCTAAATGTTGGGTTTCCCTACGCTCTAAAGTCTTTGAGTTAATGTAGTTATTAGAGCCTATGAACCAAACTCTTGCTGAGCTTTCGTTTCAAGTGACTTTAAGTGCACAGTGAAAGTGTGAGAGCTACACTTGTGGTGTAGAGCAGTGTCTGAGTGCAAGGAGAAAGTGCCTATAATAAATCTATTAACATCTAAACTGCCATGCCCCAAAACGCAAACTAGCTATTTAAACTATAAACCCCTAATCCGCAATGCACCCACAACACAAACTATCTATTACATCTATTAACCCCTATTCTGCAATGCCCCCACATTGCAAAGTATCTATTAAATCTATTAACCCCTAATCCACAATGCCCCCACATCGCAAAATATCTATTAAATCTATTAACCCCTAATCCACAATCCCCCACAACGCAATCTAGCTATTTAAACTATTAACCTCTAACTCTTAACCAACAATTACCCACATCACAAGTAACCTAATAAATATATTAACCCCTTAACCACCAATAACCCAAATCGCAATTAACCTAATAAATCTATTAACCCCTAAACCACCAATAACCCACATCGCAATTAACTTATCACTAAGCCCCCTAACTAAGCACCTCTAAATTAACCCCATTACATAAATTAAAATAATCCTAAATTACAATTAAAATAAAAAATCTAACATTACTTTAAAAATTAAAAAACTAACCCCCTAAAATAAAATCCCAACATCCATCCTCAACGAAGCGGCAGAAGTCCTCATCGAAGCTGGCAGAAGTCTTCATCCAAGTGGGCTGAAGTCTTCATCCAGACGGCATCTTCTATCCTCATCCATCTGGCGCGGAGCGGCTCCATCTTCAAGACATCCGGCGTGGAGCATCCTCTTCTTTCCTCTGTGACTGAAGAATGAAGGTTCCTTTAAGTGACGTTATCCAAGATGGCATCCCTAGAATTTCCGATTGGCTGATAGAATTCTATCAGCCAATCGGAATTAAAGGTGAAAAAATCCTATTGGCTGTTCCAATAGAATGCAAGCTCAATCCTAATGGCTGATTGCATCAGCCAATAGGAATTTTCACCTTTAATTCTTATTGGCTGATAGAATTCTATCAGCCAATCGGAATTTAAGGGACACCATCTTGGATGATGTCACTAAAAAGAACCTTCATTCTTCAGTCACCGTGAAAAGATATATTCGGCGCTGCACTTGTATGTGGTGCTGTATATGCGATCAAGTGTAGTGTAAGGTTGGGTTACCATAGTAACCTATTAATGTTTTAGAAATCGGGCATCAGTTGGAAGCGTTAACACAACACTAACTTACATACAAAGAGAGAAGCGCTCTACCAGGAACGAACAACAGCTCAGTGGCTTGTTCTATGGCGATTTACCACCCGGAAGCAGCCTCTTTTAGACCAGTGTGCTTTTCACAGAAGAAAACTTTCCCGACGTATATCAGTTTGATCCCGCCGAGTAAGGTCAGTCCAGCCCCGAAATACCAGGCAATTCTCCTCTGAACAAGGAACATGACAACCCCAGACGATCGTTTCGGCCTCCTATGGGCCTCGTCAGTGAGGTGCAGCCACATTCCTCTAAGCACACTGGGCAAGGAGTCCACGTCTGGTTTCCCCCATCACCCATAGGGAGACTTCCCCAGGGTCATAATAATTTGCATACAAAGAGAGAAGCGCTCTACCAGGAACGAACAACAGCTCAGTGGCTTGTTCTATGGCGATTTACCACCCGGAAGCAGCCTCTTTTAGACCAGTGTGCTTTTCACAGAAGAAAACTTTCCCGAAGTATATCAGTCTGATCCCGCCGAGTAAGGTCAGTCCAGCCCCGAAATACCAGGCAATTCTCCTCTGAACAAGGAACATGACAACCCCAGACGATCGTTTCGGCCTCCTATGGGCCTCGTCAGTGAGGTGCAGCCACATTCCTCTAAGCACACTGGGCAAGGAGTCCACGTCTGGTTTCCCCCATCACCCATAGGGAGACTTCCCCAGGGTCATAATAATTTGCATACAAAGAGAGAAGCGCTCTACCAGGAACGAACAACAGCTCAGTGGCTTGTTCTATGGCGATTTACCACCCGGAAGCAGCCTCTTTTAGACCAGTGTGCTTTTCACAGAAGAAAACTTTCCCGAAGTATATCAGTCTGATCCCGCCGAGTAAGGTCAGTCCAGCCCCGAAATACCAGGCAATTCTCCTCTGAACAAGGAACATGACAACCCCAGACGATCGTTTCGGCCTCCTATGGGCCTCGTCAGTGAGGTGCAGCCACATTCCTCTAAGCACACTGGGCAAGGAGTCCACGTCTGGTTTCCCCCATCACCCATAGGGAGACTTCCCCAGGGTCATAATAATTTGCATACAAAGAGAGAAGCGCTCTACCAGGAACGAACAACAGCTCAGTGGCTTGTTCTATGGCGATTTACCACCCGGAAGCAGCCTCTTTTAGACCAGTGTGCTTTTCACAGAAGAAAACTTTCCCGAAGTATATCAGTCTGATCCCGCCGAGTAAGGTCAGTCCAGCCCCGAAATACCAGGCAATTCTCCTCTGAACAAGGAACATGACAACCCCAGACGATCGTTTCGGCCTCCTATGGGCCTCGTCAGTGAGGTGCAGCCACATTCCTCTAAGCACACTGGGCAAGGAGTCCACGTCTGGTTTCCCCCATCACCCATAGGGAGACTTCCCCAGGGTCATAATAATTTGCATACAAAGAGAGAAGCGCTCTACCAGGAACGAACAACAGCTCAGTGGCTTGTTCTATGGCGATTTACCACCCGGAAGCAGCCTCTTTTAGACCAGTGTGCTTTTCACAGAAGAAAACTTTCCCGAAGTATATCAGTCTGATCCCGCCGAGTAAGGTCAGTCCAGCCCCGAAATACCAGGCAATTCTCCTCTGAACAAGGAACATGACAACCCCAGACGATCGTTTCGGCCTCCTATGGGCCTCGTCAGTGAGGTGCAGCCACATTCCTCTAAGCACACTGGGCAAGGAGTCCACGTCTGGTTTCCCCCATCACCCATAGGGAGACTTCCCCAGGGCCCACAATAGGCCGAAACGTACGTCTGGGGTTTTGCTGTTTCTCTCGTTCAGAGAAGAATTGCCTGGTATTTCGGGGCTGGACTGTACTGTGAAGTCAGGATCAGACTGATATGCTTCAGGAAAGTTTTTCTCTGTGAAAGGCACATGTTGAGCAAAAAGAGGCTGCTTCTTGGGTGGTAACTAGCCATAGAACAAGCTATTATGCTATTGTTCGTTTCCAGGTTGAGCGCTTCTCTCTTTTTATTTATGCAAATTATGACATTTTGGGAAGTCTCCCTAAGTGTGATGCGGGAATCCAGACGTGGACCCGTTGCTCAGTGTGCCTAGAGGGATATGGCTGCACCTCACTGACGAGGCCCACAATAGGCCGAAACGTACGTCTGGGGTTTTGCTGTTTCTCTCGTTCAGAGAAGAATTGCCTGGTATTTCGGGGCTGGACTGTACTGTGAAGTCAGGATCAGACTGATATGCTTCAGGAAAGTTTTTTTCTGTGAAAGGCACATGTTGAGCAAAAAGAGGCTGCTTCTTGGGTGGTAACTAGCCATAGAACAAGCTATTATGCTATTGTTCGTTTCCAGGTTGAGCGCTTCTCTCTATTTATGCAAATTATGACATTTTGGGAAGTCTCCCTAAGTGTGATGCGGGAATCCAGACGTGGACCCGTTGCTCAGTGTGCCTAGAGGGATATGGCTGCACCTCACTGACGAGGCCCACAATAGGCCGAAACGTACGTCTGGGGTTTTGCTGTTTCTCTCGTTCAGAGAAGAATTGCCTGGTATTTCGGGGCTGGACTGTACTGTGAAGTCAGGATCAGACTGATATGCTTCAGGAAAGTTTTTCTCTGTGAAAGGCACATGTTGAGCAAAAAGAGGCTTCTTCTTGGGTGGTAACTAGCCATAGAACAAGCTATTATGCTATTGTTCGTTTCCAGGTTGAGCGCTTCTCTCTTTTTATTTATGCAAATTATGACATTTTGGGAAGTCTCCCTAAGTGTGATGCGGGAATCCAGACGTGGACCCGTTGCTCAGTGTGCCTAGAGGGATATGGCTGCACCTCACTGACGAGGCCCACAATAGGTCGAAACGTACGTCTGGGGTTTTGCTGTTTCTCTCGTTCAAAGAAGAATTGCCTGGTATTTCGGGGCTGGACTGTACTGTGAAGTCAGGATCAGACTGATATGCTTCAGGAAAGTTTTTCTCTGTGAAAGGCACATGTTGAGCAAAAAGAGGCTGCTTCTTGGGTGGTAACTAGCCATAGAACAAGCTATTATGCTATTGTTCGTTTCCAGGTTGAGCGCTTCTCTCTTTTTATTTATGCAAATTATGACATTTTGGGACGTCTCCCTAAGTGTAATGCGGGAATCCAGACGTGGACCCGTTGCTCAGTGTGCCTAGAGGGATATGGCTGCACCTCACTGACGAGGCCCACAATAGGCCGAAACGTACGTCTGGGGTTTTGCTGTTTCTCTCGTTCAGAGAAGAATTGCCTGGTATTTCGGGGCTGGACTGTACTGTGAAGTCAGGATCAGACTGATATGCTTCAGGAAAGTTTTTCGCTGTGAAAGGCACATGTTGAGCAAAAAGAGGCTGCTTCTTGGGTGGTAACTAGCCATAGAACAAGCTATTATGCTATTGTTCGTTTCCAGGTTGAGCGCTTCTCTCTTTTTATTTATGCAAATTATGACATTTTGGGAAGTCTCCCTAAGTGTGATGCGGGAATCCAGACGTGGACCCGTTGCTCAGTGTGCCTAGAGGGATATGGCTGCACCTCACTGACGAGGCCCACAATAGGCCGAAATGTACGTCTGGGGTTTTGCTGTTTCTCTCGTTCAGAGAAGAATTGCCTGGTATTTCGGGGCTGGACTGTACTGTGAAGTCAGGATCAGACTGATATGCTTCAGGAAAGTTTTTCTCTGTGAAAGGCACATGTTGAGCAAAAAGAGGCTGCTTCTTGGGTGGTAACTAGCCATAGAACAAGCTATTATGCTATTGTTCGTTTCCAGGTTGAGCGCTTCTCTCTTTTTATTTATGCAAATTATGACATTTTGGGAAGTCTCCCTAAGTGTGATGCGGGAATCCAGACGTGGACCCGTTGCTCAGTGTGCCTAGAGGGATATGGCTGCACCTCACTGACGAGGCCCACAATAGGCCGAAACGTACGTCTGGGGTTTTGCTGTTTCTCTCGTTCAGAGAAGAATTGCCTGGTATTTCGGGGCTGGACTGTACTGTGAAGTCAGGATAAGACTGATATGCTTCAGGAAAGTTTTTCTCTGTGAAAGGCACATGTTGAGCAAAAAGAGGCTGCTTCTTGGGTGGTAACTAGCCATAGAACAAGCTATTATGCTATTGTTCGTTTCCAGGTTGAGCGCTTCTCTCTTTTTATTTATGCAAATTATGACATTTTGGGAAGTCTCCCTAAGTGTGATGCGGGAATCCAGACGTGGACCCGTTGCTCAGTGTGCCTAGAGGGATATGGCTGCACCTCACTGACGAGGCCCACAATAGGCCGAAACGTACGTCTGGGGTTTTGCTGTTTCTCTCGTTCAGAGAAGAATTGCCTGGTATTTCGGGGCTGGACTGTACTGTGAAGTCAGGATCAGACTGATATGCTTCAGGAAAGTTTTTCTCTGTGAAAGGCACATGTTGAGCAAAAAGAGGCTGCTTCTTGGGTGGTAACTAGCCATAGAACAAGCTATTATGCTATTGTTCGTTTCCAGGTTGAGCGCTTCTCTCTTTTTATTTATGCAAATTATGACATTTTGGGAAGTCTCCCTAAGTGTGATGCGGGAATCCAGACGTGGACTCGTTGCTCAGTGTGCCTAGAGGGATATGGCTGCACCTCACTGACGAGGCCCACAATAGGCCGAAACGTACGTCTGGGGTTTTGCTGTTTCTCTCGTTCAGAGAAGAATTGCCTGGTATTTCGGGGCTGGACTGTACTGTGAAGTCAGGATCAGACTGATATGCTTCAGGAAAGTTTTTCTCTGTGAAAGGCACATGTTGAGCAAAAAGAGGCTGCTTCTTGGGTGGTAACTAGCCATAGAACAAGCTATTATGCTATTGTTCGTTTCCAGGTTGAGCGCTTCTCTCTTTTTATTTATGCAAATTATGACATTTTGGGAAGTCTCCCTAAGTGTGATGCGGGAATCCAAACGTGGACCCGTTGCTCAGTGTGCTTAGAGGGATATGGCTGCACCTCACTGACGAGGCCCACAATAGGCCGAAACGTACGTCTGGGGTTTTGCTGTTTCTCTCGTTCAGAGAAGAATTGCCTGGTATTTCGGGGCTGGACTGTACTGTGAAGTCAGGATCAGACTGATATGCTTCAGGAAAGTTTTTCTCTGTGAAAGGCACATGTTGAGCAAAAAGAGGCTGCTTCTTGGGTGGTAACTAGCCATAGAACAAGCTATTATGCTATTGTTCGTTTCCAGGTTGAGCGCTTCTCTCTTTTTATTTATGCAAATTATGACATTTTGGGAAGTCTCCCTAAGTGTGATGCGGGAATCCAGACGTGGACCCGTTGCTCAGTGTGCCTAGAGGGATATGGCTGCACCTCACTGACGAGGCCCACAATAGGCCGAAACGTACGTCTGGGGTTTTGCTGTTTCTCTCGTTCAGAGAAGAATTGCCTGGTATTTCGGGGCTGGACTGTACTGTGAAGTCAGGATCAGACTGATATGCTTCAGGAAAGTTTTTCTCTGTGAAAGGCACATGTTGAGCAAAAAGAGGCTGTTTCTTGGGTGGTAACTAGCCATAGAACAAGCTATTATGCTATTGTTCGTTTCCAGGTTGAGCGCTTCTCTCTTTTTATTTATGCAAATTATGACATTTTGGGAAGTCTCCCTAAGTGTGATGCGGGAATCCAGACGTGGACCCGTTGCTCAGTGTGCCTAGAGGGATATGGCTGCACCTCACTGACGAGGCCCACAATAGGCCGAAACGTACGTCTGGGGTTTTGCTGTTTCTCTCGTTCAGAGAAGAATTGCCTGGTATTTCGGGGCTGGACTGTACTGTGAAGTCAGGATCAGACTGATATGCTTCAGGAAAGTTTTTCTCTGTGAAAGGCACATGTTGAGCAAAAAGAGGCTGCTTCTTGGGTGGTAACTAGCCATAGAACAAGCTATTATGCTATTGTTCGTTTCCAGGTTGAGCGCTTCTCTCTTTTTATTTATGCAAATTATGACATTTTGGGAAGTCTCCCTAAGTGTGATGCGGGAATCCAGACGTGGACCCGTTGCTCAGTGTGCCTAGAGGGATATGGCTGCACCTCACTGACGAGGCCCACAATAGGCCGAAACGTACGTCTGGGGTTTTGCTGTTTCTCTCGTTCAGAGAAGAATTGCCTGGTATTTCGGGGCTGGACTGTACTGTGAAGTCAGGATCAGACTGATATGCTTCAGGAAAGTTTTTCTCTGTGAAAGGCACATGTTGAGCAAAAAGAGGCTGCTTCTTGGGTGGTAACTAGCCATAGAACAAGCTATTATGCTATTGTTCGTTTCCAGGTTGAGCGCTTCTCTCTTTTTATTTATGCAAATTATGACATTTTGGGAAGTCTCCCTAAGTGTGATGCGGGAATCCAGACGTGGACCCGTTGCTCAGTGTGCCTAGAGGGATATGGCTGCACCTCACTGACGAGGCCCACAATAGGCCGAAACGTACGTCTGGGGTTTTGCTGTTTCTCTCGTTCAGAGAAGAATTGCCTGGTATTTCGGGGCTGGACTGTACTGTGAAGTCAGGATCAGACTGATATGCTTCAGGAAAGTTTTTCTCTGTGAAAGGCACATGTTGAGCAAAAAGAGGCTGCTTCTTGGGTGGTAACTAGCCATAGAACAAGCTATTATGCTATTGTTCGTTTCCAGGTTGAGCGCTTCTCTCTTTTTATTTATGCAAATTATGACATTTTGGGAAGTCTCCCTAAGTGTGATGCGGGAATCCAGACGTGGACCCGTTGCTCAGTGTGCCTAGAGGGATATGGCTGCACCTCACTGACGAGGCCCACAATAGGCCGAAACGTACGTCTGGGGTTTTGCTGTTTCTCTCGTTCAGAGAAGAATTGCCTGGTATTTCGGGGCTGGACTGTACTGTGAAGTCAGGATCAGACTGATATGCTTCAGGAAAGTTTTTCTCTGTGAAAGGCACATGTTGAGCAAAAAGAGGCTGCTTCTTGGGTGGTAACTAGCCATAGAACAAGCTATTATGCTATTGTTCGTTTCCAGGTTGAGCGCTTCTCTCTTTTTATTTATGCAAATTATGACATTTTGGGAAGTCTCCCTAAGTGTGATGCGGGAATCCAGACGTGGACCCGTTGCTCAGTGTGCCTAGAGGGATATGGCTGCACCTCACTGACGAGGCCCACAATAGGCCGAAACGTACGTCTGGGGTTTTGCTGTTTCTCTCGTTCAGAGAAGAATTGCCTGGTATTTCGGGGCTGGACTGTACTGTGAAGTCAGGATCAGACTGATATGCTTCAGGAAAGTTTTTCTCTGTGAAAGGCACATGTTGAGCAAAAAGAGGCTGCTTCTTGGGTGGTAACTAGCCATAGAACAAGCTATTATGCTATTGTTCGTTTCCAGGTTGAGCGCTTCTCTCTTTTTATTTATGCAAATTATGACATTTTGGGAAGTCTCCCTAAGTGTGATGCGGGAATCCAGACGTGGACCCGTTGCTCAGTGTGCCTAGAGGGATATGGCTGCACCTCACTGACGAGGCCCACAATAGGCCGAAACGTACGTCTGGGGTTTTGCTGTTTCTCTCGTTCAGAGAAGAATTGCCTGGTATTTCGGGGCTGGACTGTACTGTGAAGTCAGGATCAGACTGATATGCTTCAGGAAAGTTTTTCTCTGTGAAAGGCACATGTTGAGCAAAAAGAGACTGCTTCTTGGGTGGTAACTAGCCATAGAACAAGCTATTATGCTATTGTTCGTTTCCAGGTTGAGCGCTTCTCTCTTTTTATTTATACAACACTAACTTACACCTACACAAAAAGAGCGACCGCTCGCAAAGCGGTAACCTTTTCAATGCAAACCTTTTACTAAAATGGAGCAGTAAATTACTTTTAGCTGTCGGCCACTTCGGTAGCTTATGGCTCCATTTTTAATGGCTCAATGGAAGTGAGCTCTAAAAGTTTTAAAAATGTTATTACAACTATGAAATATTTGTGTCTGTTATTCTAATACTAAACTATTTCTTAAAGAATACTATTCATACATTTGTGGTTAGGTATTATGGTTACAGAAGATTTAGGGGATCTGTTGTGGGTGGAACTTTGGGTGTGTCTGCTGGTCAGTGGGCATATCTGGGTGGTTTGTGTGTACCTAGGTGGTTCATGGGTATGGCTAAGGGAAATTCTGCAAATAGGAGCATATAAAGCATAACAGTACTACTTTTTACTTATAATAAAGCTCTGGAATAGTAAACTACACTATGTAATAAAAAAGATAGACTTTTTAAAACACTAATACTAGTACAGTAAGAATACAGAACAGATAGACTGATTGTAAGTGCAAAACCAAATTGTTTTTTATAGTCTATTTTTGTAAAAACAATTGTTAAGCTATTATATTATATATCACTACAGCAAACTAAACTAAAAGCCAGATTACAAGTGGCATTCTAATTTTATTTCCTTTGCGTGCTAACTGCACTCAAAGTAAAAATTTTGCGAGGCCATATTTGCCCGTGTATTACAAGTTGAAAGTAAAATGTTATCTATTTATTGCTAGTACTAACCAGACACTGCGCTAAAGCCAAAGGTGCGTTAGGAATACTTCACATTCCTATGTTGTTTTTATTTTTTTAAAGGATTACAAACTTTTCTCTTTTTTGTTATAGTAAAACACATATTTACGATCACTTGTATGTAATAAAGATTTACCAACCTCAAATTCCTTCAAAACGAAGCATCAGAAACTTTTAATTACGTTTTTTAATTTTCGTCTACAACGTCATCTAATCCAGCCCACTTTTTTAGCCCATACGTGTATATAACTCTCAACCAATAGTTTTCTCCGCTTTCGCATGTCATTATAATATTAATAGGTAGAGAATCGCATGCGCACCAAACAGGGACAAAATAGCGCTTGCGCAGTGTGTCTTACTGACTACCCAAATTCCAGGACATCATAGGGTATAACGCATGCGCATTGTCAATAGCAATCGATGCTATCGTGGATCCAGACTTTCTATGCAGAACCAAAGAAATATAATCCCTCCCGTCCTTATCTTTATTGCAGGCAACAATGCATGTTTGAAGCATCAACAAATTAATTCAAATTAACATAATGAATCTGTTAGTTGTTGGATCGAGTTGTTGATCTTAAAACCACATCATTTATATGGTAAATTAATATTTTGTATTTTTCCTTGACTTTTTTAATGATAATATTACATTGTTACGTATTCAAACTATATTTATGTTACTACGTTCAAACTGTGCTATAAGTGTAAATAGATTATGTAAACACATACTACATAGTTATTTTACACATTTCAAATTACATTTGTAATGGAAATTATGTAGTCAATGTATTGTACTTTAATATGTACTGTATTATTCACTATACTTTCTTTGATATGTATTTATAAGCACTTTTAAATACTATTATTTTCTTTGACTATTATTGTCACTATGTTGTATTGTAAGTAACTTTCTTTATTAAAGGGACATTAAACCCACTTTTTTCTTTCATGATTAAGAAAGAAAAAGCAATTTTAAACAACTTTCTAATTTACTTATGCTATCTAATTTGCTTTATTCTCTTGATATCCTTTGCTGAACAGCATATCTAGATAGGCTCAGTAGCGGCTGATTGGTAGTTGCACATAGATGTCTTGTGTGATTGGCTCACCCATGTTCATTGCTATTTCTTTAACAAAGGATATCTAAAGAATGAAGCAAATTAGATTATATAAGTAAATTGGAATGTTGTTTAAAATTGTATTCTCTATCTAAATCATGAAAGAAAAATTTGGGGTTTAGTGTCCCTTTAAATTTAAATTTTGTAAATAATATAATGTTAATTTATGTTCTTCATAGATTATCGATATCTATGATAAGAAATTATTTTTTAATATACCTTTAATTGATTTCATACCAAATAACATGTAACAGATCACAGATTTCTTAATACACATTACAAAATTAGTGCTATGTATTACCATTTAATTTTATAGGTGTATTACCAACTAATATTTCAAAAATTATAGAAAAAATATGAATTTGAATCTCATTACATTGCTGTGATATGTCTATTCTATATAAATTCAAACTTTCATTCATTTTACAGTAATTTTTAAACTTAATCAAGTTTATAATGTACTTTGTATGAGTATGTGTGTGTGGTATGCGTGTAATATGAAAGTGTAAGTGTGTGTGTGTTGTATGATAAATTGTGTGTTTGTTATGTGTGTTGTATGAGTGTGTGTGTGTGTGATATGTGTCTTGTATGAGTGTGTGTGTGTGTGTGGTATTTGTGTAATATGAAAGTTTTAGTGTGTGTGTTGTATGGGATAGAGTGTGTGTGCTGTGTGTGTTGTATGAGTGTGTTATGCCTTTAATTTGAAAGTGTGTTTTTGTGTGTGTTGTATGATAGAGTGTGTGTGTGGTATGTGAGTTGTATGTGTGTGTGTGAGAGGTGTCTTGTATGAGTGTATGTGTGTGTGGTATGCGTGTAATATGAAAGTGTGAGTGTGTGTATTGTATTGTGTGTGTGGTATGTGGGTTGTATGAGTGTGTTATGCCTTTAATTTGAAAGTGTGTTTTTGTGTGTGTTGTTCTATTGTTATTATTATTAAACCAAAAAAATAGTTATGGTCATATGATACTTTTTATGATATTGTAGGATGCCTCTTATTTTTTAATTGATTTTTGGTCTTTAGCACAACAATAAACATAAGTTCATGTGTGTCATTTAGATCATGGTTCTTCAAAACACGGTTATGAACCCATTATTGGGTCACAGCACCATGTATAATATGTCTAGACTTGTGTGTGTGTTTTATGATTGTGTGTGGTGTATTGTTTGAGATTGTGTGTGTGTTGTGCAAGTGTTTTGTTTCAGAGTGTTTTTGGTGTGTGTTGTATGCGAGTTTGTGTGTGTGTAAGTGTATGTGTGTTTGGTATGTGTGTTGTATTACTGTGTGTGTGTGGTATGTGTGTAATATGAAAGTCTTTGTGTGTGTTGTATGCGAGTTTGTGTGTGTATGAGTGGGTGTGTGTTGTATGACTGCGTGTGTGTGTGGTATGCGTGTAATTTGAAAGTGTGTGTGTGTTTTATGATAGATTATGTGTGTGTGTGTGTGTGTGTGTGTGTGTGGTATGAGTGTGTGTGATATGTGTCTTGTATGAGTGTGTGTGTGTGTGTGTGGTATGCATGTAATATGAAAGTGTGAGTGTGTGTGTTGTATGATAGAGTGTGTGTGTGGTATGTCTGTTGTATGAGTGTGTGTGTTTGTGTGGGATATGTGTATTGTATGAGTGTGTGTGTGTGTGTGGTATGCGTGTAATATGAAAGTGTGAGTGTGTGTGTTGTATGATAAATTGTGTGTTTATGTGTGTTGTATGAGTGGGTGGGTGTGTGTGTGATATGTGTCTTGTATGAGTGTGTGTGTGTGCGTGTGGTATTTGTATAATATGAAAGTTTGAGTGTGTGTGTTGTATGGGATAGAGTGTGTGTGCTGTGTGTGTTGTATGAGTGTGTTATGCCTTTAATTTGAAAGTGTGTTTTTGTGTGTGTTGTATGATAGAGTGTGTGTGTGGTATGTGTGTTGTATGTGTGTGTGTGATAGGTGTCTTGTATGAGTGTATGTGTGTGTGTGTGTGGTATGCGTGTAATATGAAAGTGTGAGTGTGTGTGTTGTATTGTGTGTGTGGTATGTGTGTTGTATGAGTGTGTTATGCCTTTAATTTGAAAGTGTGTTTTTGTGTGTGTTGTTCTATTGTTATTATTATTAAACCAAAAAAATATTTATGGTCATATGATACTTTTTATGATATTGTAGGATGCCTCTTTTATTTTTTAATTGATTTTTGGTCTTTAGCACAACAATAAACATAAGTTCATGTGTGTCATTTAGATCATGGTTCTTCAAAACACGGTTATGGACCCATTATTGGGTCACAGCACCATGTATAATATGTCTAGACTTGTGTGTGTGTTTTATGATTGTGTCTGGTGTATTGTTTGAGATTGTGTGTGTGTTGTGCAAGTGTTTTGTTTCAGAGTGTTTTGGTGTGTGTTGTATGCGAGTTTGTGTGTGTGTAAGTGTATGTGTGTTTGGTATGTGTGTTGTATTACTGTGTGTGTGTGGTATGTGTGTAATATGAAAGTCTTTGTGTGTGTGTGTTGTATGCGAGTTTGTGTGTGTATGAGTGTGTGTGTGTTGTATGACTGCGTGTGTGTGTGGTATGCGTGTAATTTGAAAGTGTGTGTGTGTTGTATGATAGATTGTGTGTGGTATGTGTGTTGTATGAGTGTGTGTGATATGTGTCTTGTATGAGTGTGTGTATGTGTGTGTGGTATGCATGTAATATGAAAGTGTGAGTGTGTGTGTTGTATGATAGAGTGTGTGTGTGGTGTGTGTGTTGTATGAGTTTGTGTGTTTGTGTGGGATATGTGTATTGTATGAGTGTGTGTGTGTGTGGTATGCGTGTAATATGAAAGTGTGAGTGTGTGTGTTGTATGATAAATTGTGTGTTTGTTATGTGTGTTGCATGAGTGGGTGTGTGTTTGTGATATGTGTCTTGTATGAGTGTGTGTGTGTGTGTGTGTGTGGTATTTGTGTAATATGAAAGTTTGAGTGTGTGTGTTGTATGGGATAGAGTGTGTGTGCTGTGTGTGTTGTATGAGTGTGTTATGCCTTTAATTTGAAAGTGTGTTTTTGTGTGTGTTGTATGATAGAGTGTGTGTGTGGTATGTGTGTGTGTGTGTGTGATAGGTGTCTTGTATGAGTGTATGTGTGTGTGTGTGTGTGTGGTATGCGTGTAATATGAAAGTGTGAGTGTGTGTTGTATGATAGAGTGTGTGTGTGGTATGTGTGTTGTATGAGTGTGTTATGCCTTTAATTTGAAAGTGTGTTTTTGTGTGTGTTGTATGATAGAGTGTGTGTTGTATGTGTGTTTGGTATGCTTTTAATATGAAAGAGTTAGTCTGTGTGTTGTATGCAATATTTTTTTTCTAGTTTGTGTGTTATATTTGTCTTGTATGAGTGTGTGTGTGTGTGTGTGTGGTATGCGTGTAATATGAAAGTGTGAGTGTGCGTTTTGTCTGAGATAGAGTGTGTGTGCTATGTGTGTGTGTGTGTGTGTGTTATGCGTGTAATATGAAAAGTGTGAGTTTGTGTGTTGTATGAGAGTGTGTGTGTGTGGTATGTGTGTTGTATGTGTGTGTGTGAGTGGTATGCGTGTAATATGAAAGTGTGTTTGTGTGGTATGTGTGTTGTATGAATATTTTTTTTAACTGAGTGCATACTGTGGTATCTTCCGGTAGTGTGCACTTGGGTACTATAAGAAAGCAGTGCTTTATCAGTTTCAAATGCAATATAAAGATTTATATTTATCTAAAGCAAATAGTAATGATTTTCTTTAGGTAAAAAAATAAATATATAAATTGTTGTTTTTGTGGAGGGGGTTAAATGTGACTATATCCATGAATATTATTTGTATAAATCAATATTATAACCCACTTTTGCAATTGATCCCTTTAATCACATATATTTTGATTCAAATAGCATCAATGTTAATTTCTATTATTATTGCAATTACCCGTTAACAAGTTGTTACAATATGTTTTGCAAAAGCTATATCTTTTTTTTTGTTATCGTTTACAATGTCATTATTCTCTTTTTGAAATCAGATCTATATTTTGCACGTTACTGAAAATAATATTGTCTTAAAAAATATCAATCAGCTAGATTACGAGTTTTGCGTTATGAGTTAAAAAGCATTGTTATGCTCCATAACGCTGCTTTTCCCTAATGCCGCTATTACAAGTCTTGCAGGTATAGGTGTACCGCACACCTTTTTGGCCGTCACGCAACGTCAGTACCGCACTTTTAAAAAAGTCCTTTTTCAATGGGACTTCCATAGCGCCAGTATTACAAGTTTTGCTGTGAGGCCAAAAAGTGAGCGGTACAGCCCATAACTGCAAGATCAGTACCGCCATCTAAAGTCAGTAGTTATGAGTTTTAAGTTACAAATCTGTAGCATAAAACTCATAACTAAAGTGTTAAAAAGTACACAAACACCCATAAACTACCTATTAACCCCTAAACTGAGGCCCTCCCGCATCGCAAATACTAAAATAAATTTATTAACCCCTAATCGGCCGCACCGGACATCGCCGCCACTTAAAAAATTTATTAACCACTATTCAGTCACTCCTCGACATCGTCACCACTATAATAAGCCTATTAACTCCTAAACCGCCGCCCTCCCGCAACGCAAACACTATTTAAAGATTATTAACCCCTAATCTGCGATCCGCCCACACCGCCGCAACAATAAACCTATTAACCACTAAACTGCAAGCCCCCCACAACGAAATATACTAATATAAACTGTTAACCCCTAAATCTCTGGCCTCCCATATCACTACATAAATATATTAACCCCTAAACCTAACCCTAATCATAACGTAACCCTAAGCCTAAATATAACCCTAACCCTAATCCCCTCTAACTTAAATATAATTAAAATAAATCAAAATTAAACATTCAATTATTACCTAAATAATTCCTATTTAAAACTAAATACAAACTTACCTATAAAATAAAACCTAAGCTAGATACAAAATAAATAATAGTTACATTGTAGCTATCTTAGGTTTTAATTTTATTTCACAGGTAAGTTTGTATTTATTTTAACTAGGTAGACTATTTACTAACTACCTAGCTAAAATAAATACAAACTTACCTGTAAAATAAAACCTTACCTGCCTTACAATAGAACCTAACATTACAATCAAATCAAATAAATTAAATTAATAAAATACAATTATCTAAATTACAAAAAAAAAAAATAAACACTAAATTACAAAAAATAAAAAAGAAATTATCAAAAATAAAAATGAATTACTCCTAATCTAATAGCCCTGTCAAAATAAAAAAAGCCCATCCAAAATAAAAAAAAACCCTAGCCTGCACTAAACTGTCAATGGCCCTTAAAAGGGCCTTTTGCGGGGCATTGTCCCAAAGGAATCAGCTCTTTTACCTGTAAAAAAAATACAAACACCCCCCAACAGTAAAACCCACCGCCCACACAACCAAACCCCCCCAAATAAAAACCTATCTAAATAAACCTAAGCTAACCATTGCCCTGAAAAGGGCATTTGGATGGGCATTGCCCTTTAAAGGGCATTTAGCTCTTTTACATTGACCAAACCCTAATCTAAAAATAAAACCCACCCAATAAACCCTTAAAAAACCTAACACTAACCCACGATGATCCACTTACAGTTTTCAAAGACCGGACATCCATCCTCATGCAGGCGGCAGAAGTCTTCATCCAAGCGGGCAGAAGTCCTCATCGAAGCTGGCAGAAGTCTTCATCCAAGCTGGCAGAAGTCCTCATCCAAGCCGGCAGAAGTCCTCATCCAAGCCGGCAGAAGTCTTCATCCAAGCAGGCAGAAGTCTTCATCCAGACGGCATCTTCTATCTTCATCTATCTGGCACGGAGCGGGTCCATCTTCAAGACATCTGGCGCGGAGCATCCTCTTCTTCCGATCGCTGCTGTAGAATGAATTTTACCTTTAAGTGATCCAATCAGCCAATAGGATTGAGCTCGCATTCTATTGGCTATTCCAATCAGCCACAAGGATGAAAGCTCAATCCTATTGGCTGATTGCAACAGCCAATAGGATTTTTTCACCTTTAATTCCTATTAGCTGATAGACTTCTATCAGCCAATCGGAATGTAAAGGACGCCATCTTGGATGACGTCACTTAAAGGGAAACTTCATTCTACAGCAGCGATCGGAAGAGGATGCTCCGCGCCGGATGTCTTGAAGATGTACTCGCTCCGCGCTGGATAGATGAAGATAGAAGATGCCGTCTGGATGAAGACTTCTGCCCGCTTGGATGAAGACTTCTGCCCGCTTGGATGAAGACTTCTGCTGGCTTCGATGAGGACTTCTGCCCGCTTGGATGAAGACTTCTGCCGGCTGGATGAGGATGGATGTCCGGTCTTCGAAAACTGTAAGTGGATCGTTGGGGGTTAGTGTAAGTTTTTTTAAGGGTTCATTGGGTGGGTTTTATTTTTGGCTTAGGGTTTGGGCAATGTAAAAGAGCTTAATGCCCTTTTAAGGGCAATGCCCATCCAAATGCCCTTTTCAGGGCAATGGTTAGCTTAGATTTATTTAGATAGGTTTTTATTTGGGGGGTTTGGCTGTGTGGGTGGTGGTTTTTACTGTTGGGGGGTGTTTGTATTTTTTTAACAGGTAAAAGAGCTGATTTCTTTGGGGCAATGCCCCGCAAAAGGCCCTTTTAAGGGCCATTGGCAGTTTAGTGTATGCTAGGGGTTCTTTTTATTTTGGGGAGGGGGCTTTTTTATTTTGATAGGGCTATTAGATTAGAAGTAAAAAAAAAATATTTTTGATCATTTCTTTTTTTATTTTGTGTAATTTAGTGTTTATTTTTTTGTAATTTAGATAATTGTATTTTATTAATTCAGTTTATTTTATTTGATTGTAATGTTAGGTTTTAGTGTAAGGCAGGTTAGGTTTTATTTTACAGGTACATTTGTATTTATTTTAACTAGGTAGCTAGTAAATAGTTAATAACTATTTACTAACTAGTCTACCTAGTTAAAACAAATACAAACTTACCTGTGAAATAAAAATAAAACATAAGATAGCTACAATGTAACTATTATTTAGTTTGTAGCTAGCTTAGGTTTTATTTTATAGGTAAGTATTTAGTTTTAAATAGGAATTATTTAGGTAATAATTGTAAGTTTAATTTAGATTTATTTTAATTATATTTAAGTTAGGGGGGGTTAGGGTTAGATTTAGGCTTAGGGTTACGTTAGGTTTAGGGGTTAATATATTTATATAGTGTTAGTGATGTGGGAGGCCAGAGGTTTAGGGGTTATTAACTTTAGTATAGTGGCGGCGATTAGGGGTTAATAACTGTAATGTAGGTAGCGGCGATGTTAGGGGCAGAAAATTTGGGGCTAATAACTGTAATGTAGGGGGCGGCGATGTTAGGGGCAGCAGATTAGGGGTGTTTAGAAGTCTTTTTTAAGTTAGGGTGCTAGGTTTAAACGTAACTTTTTCTTTCCCCCTAGACCTCAATGGGGCTGTGTTACATTTTGTTTCCGCGATCGCAGGTGTTAGGCTTTTTTTTAGCCGACTCTCCCCATTGATGTCTATGGGGAAATAGTGCACGAGCACGTCAAAGCAGCGCTTGTATTTGGGTGAGGTATGGAGCTCAACGCCACCATATCGCCCGCACAAGCCGGGTTTTACAAAACTTGTAATGGCAGCACTATAGGGAGGTTAAATATAGGGAGGTTTTGTGGTGGTCGTTAATTTCCCTATAGCGCTCAAAACTCGTAATCTAGCTGAATGTGTATATTTTGATACTTTGTAATGATGCTCGTTATAACTAGAGTGATTCTACAATACTTACCTATCACTGCGCTGACGGATCTTGTTGTGCCCGATCAATAGAGCTGGTCTTCTGTGTCGGAGCCGGTCTGGAAGCGAGTGATGTTGTGTATGACGTTGCGCAATATCGTGCATGCGCAATAGATATTTCGGCCGCCATCTTCAAACTGCGGTTTGCAAAGCGAATTGGCTAGGAGCGTCAGCAACTCACGGAGTGGGTTCGGAAAGATTTATTTTTTAAGATTAGGATTGCAGCAATCAGGTAGGAAACTGAAAAAGTCATGCTATTAGAAATATGTTAGGAAAGGTTTAATAAAACGAAAAAGAGCGCAATCAGTTTAACCTCACAGTGGTCCTTTAATGTTCTATTTTTAAATATATATTTCTATATATAAATTATTATTTTTTGTAAAATATATATCTATATATCTATAGATATCTACAGATAACAGATTTAGATCTAGATATACATTGTATATATATATATTTTAAAAGAAAAAGAACATTTTCTTCTAAGTCAATAACATAGGAATTTCATGTATTTCTATTCAAAACACATGAAAACATTAGAAAATGAATACAAATTATATTGAATGTTTAAAGGTATTTGACTGAGAAGGGCTCAAAAGTGTATATATATATGTGTGCACATTCATATTTACACATATAAAACAAATACACATGTATAAACATTTATATACATAGATCTAGATTAGAAAGTGGTAAGCTAACTGTTGCACTCTAGAGATCTCCCCTTTTTGCGCATGTCAGAAATAGCGTGCGTATTACAAATTGAAAGTAAACTCAATCGCGAGAGCGCAAATGCATTTTACGCTTGTCGGGTTAGTGCGACTGAAAGCCTCACGTAAAGGACAGTGCGATAAAAAAAAGTTCCACCAAACACAACCAACATACATCGTAAAATACAGTTACACTCATTTAAACACTATCTGATACAATTATTCCTCTATATACTGTATATATATATATACACACACACATTTGAACCTCTCTAGTCAAGCACTTTTCCATATACCATATCCCTTTTTAACCCATTTCTAACCTTTTAACAATATTAAAAAAAATATTTTTTAATAAAAAGTATATATATGAGTATAATAGTTTGTTTTAATATGTTTTGATGTGTATTGTCAATCCTTTAAGTCATTCATGATGTCACTTTGCTTGTTCAGTACTCTCATTTTAACCCACTAACCATATCAATGTATTTAGAGTTCAATAATTACATAATTTTCTCCAGTGAATTACAATCCTAGTATTGTATGAAATCTGATATAGTCTGAGCTATAACTGTAAATTTTCACAGCAGCCACATATTAGTTAAACTCTAATGAACCGCTATAATTAACCCAAAAATGATTATGAATTGAGTGGGTGGCAAAACTGAATATAATTGAATTTTCTAAATATAAGAGCAAGAGAGAAGTTGCTGTGGGATTACTGAAGTAGAGGTGAAAGGATTTCTATAAGGAATAATCGTGTATAAGTGGATCAGGGTTGGAAAAAAAACTCTATGTGAAGAGACTGTTGTTTTATTGAAAGAAAATTATTATATTCCCTAAAGTACTTTAATTATAAGATGCTGATGTCATTAAGAGACGTCCATATTGAGAAACGATTGGATAACAGAGCTGGGTTATTGAGCCAAGGGAATGTGAGCAACAGATGTGGTTCAGGTGCAAGGATGAGCTTAACCTTTTCACTGCCAAACTAGTACAATATACTTTGTTTTAAAGTGCATAGTGCGTCACAAAGGTTTTCATACTTCCGACTGCTCTACTCCATGGTTTTATTGGTACTGTGCACAATGTAGATACCATGTGTTTTGCATTGTGAGAATTCCACACTGGTATTCTAATCCATGAGAAACACTTTTTGAGCAGAATTTCATTTAATTTCTACACTTTTCCATTTCAATAGCTCTGACCTCTTAAAAATCCACTGTGGTCTCATTCACAATGAATATGTTTTTGCACATGCTCAATTCACAAGTCAACAAACAGAATTGCTTCCTAGTTTATGAAATATAGACAAATATATTGAAGCTTTATATCCACTTTATTCAAACAAAACATCAATACGTATACAAAAAATTTTATTTGCAAAAACCAAAACTCTGTATCAAATCCAAAAATAAAAACATCTAGACTGGGTGTCTCCAGTAAAAACCCAGACCTGGTATCAAATACATACAAATCACAGAATATAATATGAATCACAAAAACATCATTTATGATTACCTGATAAATTAATTTCATTCATGGTGATGAGACTCCACGATCTGTTACTCCTGGGCATTACTCTTTCTGGCCATTAGGAGGAGGCAAAGATTCTATAAAACCTCTTCAACCATACTAGAAAATAGTCTGGCATAAAGCCAAGGAAAAAAAGGTAGGAAAAGTAATAAGAGCAAAAAAAAGAGCAGGGAAAAAAGTGGTTCAGAAAAGAAAAAGAAAGCTACCATCACCAAAACACAGGGTGTGGTCTTGTGGACTCCCACCACCATGAAAGAAATTAATTGATCAGGTGAGCATAAATTATGTTTTCTTTCATATAGGTGGTGAGAGTCCACAATCCATTACTCCTGGGAAACTAACACCCAAGCAGTGAAGTTCACGAGACAAGCATGATATATAATCTGTTTATGGTTTCTTTCTCTCTCTTTTTTTACAATACCTAATAGATAAGATTTTTTTTTTAACATGCAAAACATGAAAAGTAATAAAAAAAGACAAAACTACATCAACTAGAAACAACAGCCTGAATGACTTTCCTACCAAAGACTGCTTCAGAATAACAAAAACATCAAAATGGTAGAATTTAGTAAAAGTATGCAAAGAAGACCAAGTAGCTGCCTTGCAAATCTGATAGGCCCAAGATGTGGCAACTGATATGGTTAAGTGGGCCGTAATCCGTTTATTAGGAGACTGACCCACCTTCAAGCAAGCCTTCTGAAACAAAAGCTGAACCCAAATTTTTCTTTCGTGATTCAGATAGAGTAATCAATTTTAAGCAACTTTCTAATTTACTCGTATTATCAATTTTTCTTCGTTCTCTTGCTATCTTTATTTGAAAAAAAAGTCCAGAACCTTGGACAGCACTTGTTCATTGGTGGATGAATGTATCCACCAATCAGCAAGAAAATCCCAGTTTGTTCACCAAAATGGGCCGGCTTGTAAACTTATATTCTTGCTTTTCAATTAAAGATACCAAGAGAATGAAGAACATTTGCTAATAGGAGTAAATTAGAAAGTTGTGTTCAGTGTCCCTTTAAGCCAAGATGCCAAAAGAAACAGCTTTCTGTCCTTTTCTAGAACTTAGTAGCCTGCAAATAGTACTTCAAAGTTCAAACAACATCCAAATTATGGAGAAGAGTCTCCATAGAATTCTTGGGATTAGGACAAATAAAAGGAACAAAATTTTCTCTACTCAAGTTTTCTGAAGACACTCCTTTAGGTAATAAATCAAACTTAGTTCTCAAAACTGCCTTATCCTAATGAAAAATAAGATAAGGAAGATCACAAGAAATGGCAAACAATTCAGAAACTCTCCTAGCAGAAGAGATAGTCAAAAGAAACAAAACATTCCAAGATAAAAGCTTGATATCCACCTTATGCATGGGCTCAAATGGAGGAGCATGCAAAACCTTTAAAACCAGATTAAGGCTCCTTTGAGGAGAAATTGGCTTAATAACAGGCTTAATCCTGACCAAGGCCTGAACAAAACACTGAATATCAGGAATATTAGCAATCTTTTCATAAAAAGGAACTGAAAGAGCAAAAATCTAACCTCTAAATGAACTGCCAGATAGACCCTTATCCAAACCATCCTGAATAAACTGCAAAATCCTAGGAATGCTAGGAAAAATAATGATTCAAATACAAAGAAATAAAAGCCTTGCAAACCTTACAATATAGCTTCCTAGTTACAGGATTATGAGCCTGAATTAAAGTGTCAACTACAGACTCAGAACAACCCCTCTGTCTAAAAACTAACCATTCAATCTCCATGCCATCAAGCATAGAGCTTTAAGATCCTGATGAAAAAATGGATCTTGAGACAGAAGATCCTGACACAGAGGAAGCAGCCATGGTGGACAACTAGACATCGGAACTAGATCTGTAAACCAAGTCCGTTGTTCAGTCAGAGAGTGTTTTATAGAGACTGAGTCTATTTATACACCCAGAAAAGAGAACATGGACTGGGGGACAAGAGAGCTCTTTGGAAAATTGATTCTCTAACCATGGTGTTGAAGAAATAGAAGTCTGTTGGTGTGAAATACTGCTAAATGAAAAGATGGAGCCTGTACCAATATATCATCCAGGTAAGGAAACACTGAAATACCATGGACTATTTTTACAGACAAGAGAGTACCGATAATTTATGAAAATATTTTGGGACCAGTAACCAAATGGAAGAGCAACAAACTGAAAATGTTTGTCCAGGAATGCAAACCTTAGAAAGTGATAATGATGCTTGTGAATAGGAACATGAAGATAGGCATCCTTTAAATCTATTGTGGACATAAACTGACCTTGTTGCACAATAGGCAGAATAGCCTGAATAGTTTCCATCTTGAAAGTAGGAACCCTGAGAAATGTGTTCAGACCTTTTAAACTAAAAACTGGTCTGAAAGTACCTTACTTCTTTGGAATAATGAAGAGATTTGAAAAGAACCCCAACCCCTATTCCAAAATTGGAACTGGAATAACTCCCATGGATTCCAGATCGAAACAGATTTAAAGAAGGCTTTTGCTTTTAAAGGAGCATTTGGAACATGAGAAGAAACCTTCCTCTGGGAGGCCTTAACCTGAAACCTATTCTATAACCCTGAGAAACTATATTCAGAACCTAGGGATCCTGAGCACACCAGGACCAGACCACTTGAATAAGATGTAACCTGCCACCTACCAGAATATCTTAATGCTAACTTGGAAGAGGGAGTAGGTTTCTTTCGACTAGATCACGAGTCTTGTGTTAGCCTTAAAAAGCAGCGTTGAGAGGTCCCAACGCTGTTTTTTAATGCCCGCTGGTATTACGAGTCAGGCAGGTACAGGTGTACCGCTCACTTTTCTTCAGCGACTCGAGGCTACCGCAAATCTCCTTACGTCAATTGTGTATCCTATGTTTTTAATGGGATTTGCCTAACGCTGGTATTACGAATCTTGGAAGAAGTGAGTGGTAGACCCTCTCCTGTACAGAATCCTACTGCATTTGAAAGTCAGTAGTTAAGAGTTTTATGGGCTAACGACGGAACATAAAGCTCTTAACTAAAGTGCTAAAAAGTACACTAACACCCATAAACTACCTATTAACCCCTAAACCGAGGCACCCCAACATCACTCAACACTCAACTAAATATTTTTAACCCCTAATCTGCCGACCGGACATCACCGCCACCTACATTATATCTATGAACCCCTAATCTGCTGCCCCTAACATCGTCGACACCTATATTATATTTATTAACCCCTAATCTGCCGCCCCCAACGTCGCCGCCACCTACCTACAATTATTAACCCCTAATCTGCCGACTGGACATCGCCACCACTTTAATAAATGTATTAACCCCTAAACCGCCGCACTCCCGCCTCGCAAACACTAGTTACATTTTATTAACCCCTAATCTGCCATCCCTAACATCGCCGACATGTTCATGTTCATGTTCCTATTCACAATGATGCTTGTGAATAGGAACATGAAGATAGGCATCCTTTAAATCTATTGTGGACATAAACTGACCTTGTTGCACAATAGGCAGAATAGCCTGAATAGTTTCCATCTTGAAAGTAGGAACCCTGAGAAATGTGTTCAGAGCTTTTAAACTAAAAACTGGTCTGAAAGTACCTTACTTCTTTGGAATAATGAAGAGATTTGAAAAGAACCCCAACCCCTATTCCAAAATTGGAACTGGAATAACTCCCATGGATTCCAGATCGAAACAGATTTAAAGAAGGCTTTTGCTTTTAAAGGAGCATTTGGAACATGAGAAGAAACCTTCCTCTGGGAGGCCTTAACCTGAAACCTATTCTATAACCCTGAGAAACTATATTCAGAACCTAGGGATCCTGAGCACACCAGGACCAGACCACTTGAATAAGATGTAACCTGCCACCTACCAGAATATCTTAATGCTAACTTGGAAGAGGGAGTAGGTTTCTTTCGACTAGATCACGAGTCTTGTGTTAGCCTTAAAAAGCAGCGTTGAGAGGTCCCAACGCTGTTTTTTAATGCCCGCTGGTATTACGAGTCAGGCAGGTACAGGTGTACCGCTCACTTTTCTTCAGCGACTCGAGGCTACCGCAAATCTCCTTACGTCAATTGTGTATCCTATGTTTTTAATGGGATTTGCCTAACGCTGGTATTACGAATCTTGGAAGAAGTGAGTGGTAGACCCTCTCCTGTACAGAATCCTACTGCATTTGAAAGTCAGTAGTTAAGAGTTTTATGGGCTAACGACGGAACATAAAGCTCTTAACTAAAGTGCTAAAAAGTACACTAACACCCATAAACTACCTATTAACCCCTAAACCGAGGCACCCCCACATCACTCAACACTCAACTAAATATTTTTAACCCCTAATCTGCCGACCGGACATCACCGCCACCTACATTATATCTATGAACCCCTAATCTGCTGCCCCTAACATCGTCGACACCTATATTATATTTATTAACCCCTAATCTGCCGCCCCCAACGTCGCCGCCACCTACCTACAATTATTAACCCCTAATCTGCCGACTGGACATCGCCACCACTTTAATAAATGTATTAACCCCTAAACCGCCGCACTCCCGCCTCGCAAACACTAGTTACATTTTATTAACCCCTAATCTGCCATCCCTAACATCGCCGACACCTACCTACATTTATTAACCACTAATCTGCCGCACCCAATGTCGCCGCTACTATATTAAATGTATTAACCCCTAAACCTAAGTCTAACCCTAACCTTAACCACCCCAACTTAAATATAATTTAAATAAATATAAATAGAATTACTAGTTACATTATAGCTATTTTAGGATTTATTTTTATTTTACAGGCAACTTTGTATGTATTTTAACTAGGTACAATAGTTATTAAATAGTTATTAGCTATTTAATAACTACCTAGCTAAAATAAATACAAATTGACCTGTAAAATAAACCCTAACCTAAATTACAATTACACCTAACACTACTCTATAATTAAATTAATTACCTAAACTACCTACAATTAAATACAATTAAATGAAATAAACTAAATTACGGAAAAAAACCACACTAAATTACAGAAAATAAAAAAAGAATTACAAGAATTTTAAACTAATTACACCTAATCTAATCCCCCTAATAAAATAAAAAAGCCCCCCAAAATAAAAAATTAGCAAATAGAATGCAAGGTCAATCCTATTGGCTGATTGGATCAGCCAATCGGATTGAACTTCAATCCAATTGGCTGATTACATCAGCCAATAGGATTTTTCCTACCTTAATTCTGATTGGCTGATAGGATTCTATCAGACAATCGGAATTCTAGGGACGCCATCTTGGATGACGTCATTTAAAGGAACCTTCATGCTTCGTTAGGACTTTGTTTGAAGAGGATGCTCCACGTCAGCTGGATTGAAGATGGACCTGCTCCACTCCGGAAGGATGAAGATAGAAGATGCCACCTGGATGAACACTTCTGCCGTCTGGAGGACCTCTTCTGCCCCGATCAGATGAAGACTTCTGCCCCTCTGGAGGACCACTTGTGATCGGCTGGGTGAAGACAGCTCAAGGTAGGGTGATCTTCAGGAGGTTAGTGTTAGGTTTTTTTAAGGGAGGATTGGGTGGGTTTTAGAGTAGGGGTGTGTGGGTGGTGGGTTGTAATGTTGGGGGGTATTGTATTTTTTTTACAGGTAAAAGAGCTGATTACTTTGGGGCAATGCCCTGAAAAAGGCCCTTTTAAGGGCTATTTGTAATTTAGTATAGGGTAGGGAATTTTTTATTTAAGTTAGGGGGGGTTAGACTTAGGGTTAGACTTAGGTTTAGGGGTTGATAAATTTATTATAGTAGCGGCGACGTTATGGGTCGAAAGATTAGGGGTTAATAAATTTAATATAGTTGCAGCGACATTGGGGGGAGCAGATTAGGGGTTAATAACTATAATGTAAGTGTCGGCAATGTTAGGGGCAGCAGATTAGGGGTTCATTAGTATAATGTAGGTGGCGGCAGGGGTTAAAAAGTGTAAGATTAGGGGTGTTTAGACTCGGGGTTCATGTTAGGGTTTTAGGTGTAGACATATTTTTTATTTTGCCATAGGAAAAAATGGGGCTGCGCTAGGAGCTGAACGCTGATTTTTTTGCAGGTGATAATTTTTTTTTCAGCCCTCTCAGCCCCATTGTTTCCTATGGGAAAATCGTGCACGAGCACGTTTTGCCAGCTTACCGCTGACTTAAGCAGTGCTGGTATTGAGGTGAGATGTGGAGCTACATTTTGCTCAACGCTCACTTTTCTGAGGCTAAAGCCGGCTTGCTGGAAATTCGTAATACCAGCATTGTTTAAAGTGAGCGGTAATATAAAAAGGCTCGTTATCACCACACAGTCTTACCGACAAAACTCGTGATCTAGCCTTTAGATTGTTTAGATCTGTTCCAACTTGATAGCACGCTCAAAACAGAAAGAGAACACACACGTAAATTAAATTAATTAATAGACTAAAGCTCAAAAAAGAAAATACCTGCGCCAAAAAAAAACCTGACGTACGCAAAAAAGGCCTGCGCTATCCAAATCAGCCGACATTTACTCAATGAGTCGATGTGCACTAACGCGATAGAAAGAATACCCGCACAAAAGAAAAAGGGGACTAGAGTCTTATAATTAAAAAGGAGGCATACTAAACAAATACATATTAAAGGGATAGGAAAGTCAAAAATAAACTTGCATGATTCAGACACAGCATTTCATTAAAGACACTATTAAAATCACTTCTATTTTCAAATGTGTTTTGTTCTCTTGGTATTCATTGTTTAAAATGAATACACACATATCCTACACTAGTGGGAGCTAGTTGGTTATTGGTGCTTGCGTACATCTGCCTCTTGTGATTGGATAACTAGATGTGTTCAGCTAGCTTCCAGTAGTGCAATGTTGTTCCTTCAGCAAAGGTTAAAAAGAGTATGAAGCAAATTTGTTAATACAAGTAACTTTCACCTAGATTACGAGTTTTGCGATAAACAGGGTGCATTTGCGTTATTGCACTCGCCATAGCGCTGCCATTACGAGTTACTGAAAAACCTCCTTGTGCTGTGCATTATGGTGCGTTAAGATCCATACCACACAAAATCCAAGGGCTGATTTTATGTGCTCGTCCACGCTTTCCCCCATAGACATCAATGGGGAGAGAGTGTAAGAAAAAAAAACTAACACCTGCGATCGTGGAATGGAGATCGCCGTAACTCAACCCCATTGATATCTATGGTGAAAAGAAAGTTACGTTTAAACCTAACACCCTAACATAAACCCCTAGTCTAAATACCCCTACACCGCCGCCCCCGACACTAATAAAAGTTATTAACCCCTATTCCGCCACTCCCCGACACCAATAAAATGTATTAACCCCAATCCGCTGCTCCCCGACACTAATAAAAGTTATTAACCCCTAATCCTTAATCCACTAAATATAATTATTAACCCCTATTCTGTTGCTCCTCGACATCGCAGACACTACTAAATATAATTATTAACCCCTATCCCGCCACTCCCTGACATCGCTGACACTAAATATAATTATTAACCCCTAATCCGCTGCTCCTCGATATTACCGACACTAAATAAAGTGAATAACCCCTATTCCGCTGCTCCCTGACATCGCCGACACTAATAAAAAATGATTAAACCCTAATTCGCCGTCCCCCGACATTGCCAACACCTAAATAAACCTATTAACTCCTAAACCGCCGGCCCCACACACCACAAAAAACTATAATAAAGTGTTAACCCCTAAACCTCCAGCCCTACTAAACTAAACCTATTAACCCCTAACCCACCGCCCCCCCACATCGCAAAACACTAAATTAAACTATTAACCCCTAAACCTAACACCTTAACTAACTTTAAAAAAAATACAATATAACTATATTAAAATAAATAAAAACTTACCTGTGAAATAAAATAAACCCTAAGTTTAAACTATAAATTAACTTAACATAACTATTCTAATAAAATAAAAAAAAAGCTGGGGGTGGAGTTCGGCTGTGCAGGCAAATGGCTGCAAAGTGAAGTAGCTCTGTGCCAAGGAAAAGACCCGGGACTATACTTGATCCACAGCCTAACCTCAAATGACACCACCAGGTACATGAAACCACAAGGGTCCGATATATAGCAGAGGTGCTGCATAACGAAGCCTGGATGTGGTTTAAATGGACCAATTTCACAGCCGCAACGAGGAGACTGCCTCCATCTTGCGTCCCACATGGAGTAACTTAAACACGCGTATTACAGCCGCAAAGGGTGAGTCAGATATAACGACTCCTATTTACATAGCCCCATAACCTACCGGAGCTAATTTGCAGGGCATTCATGATGTTCTAACACGCAATGGGGATGCACAGCTTCTGACAGGCACAGTGTGCAGGTAAAACCAACATTACAGCTCCCACTGACAGCTATATACAGCCCTCGTACAAGGACCTTAGTAGATAGCAAATAGGGACATGTGAAAGGAGAAGCACGTGCCTAAGCATACAATGAAATACACTCTCTAAGGCTGCCATATTAATATAAAAGCTACACCCTGGTACGACTAT